>NW_027194804.1:0-40639 GCF_032444005.1 Ranitomeya imitator | reverse complement strand
AATGCATAAAAATGCATGGAGAAGTCATTTCGAATGACTGGTCCTCAGTGTTGTGAGAACGATGACTGGTTAAAATTTTTGGTGGTTTCTTGTTCAGTCCATAGGCCTACATCATGTGGCAAACCGGTGAGCATGTGGCTCTATTAGTATAGGAGATACCAGAAAACATATCACACTTTTCATCATAGTGCTTTTACCAATGCATAAAATGCATGGAGAAGTCATTTCGAATGACTGGTCCTCAGTGTTGTGAGAATGATGACTGGTTAAAATTTTTGGTGGTTTCTTGTTCAGTCCATAGGCCTACATCATGTGGCAAACCGGTGAGCATGTGGCTCTATTAGTATAGGAGATACCTGAAAACATATCACACTTTTCATCATAGTGCTTTTACCAATGCATAAAATGCATGGAGAAGTCATTTCGAATGACTGGTCCTCAGTGTTGTGAGAACGATGACTGGTTAAAATTTTTGGTGGTTTCTTGTTCAGTCCATAGGCCTACATCATGTGGCAAACCGGTGAGCATGTGGCTCTATTAGTATAGGAGATACCTGAAAACATATCACACTTTTCATCATAGTGCTTTTACCAATGCATAAAATGCATGGAGAAGTCATTTCGAATGACTGGTCCTCAGTGTTGTGAGAACGATGACTGGTTAAAATTTTTGGTGGTTTCTTGTTCAGTCCATAGGCCTACATCATGTGGCAAACCGGTGAGCATGTGGCTCTATTAGTATAGGAGATACCTGAAAACATATCACACTTTTCATCATAGTGCTTTTACAAATGCATAAAATGCATGGAGAAGTCATTTCGAATGACTGGTCCTCAGTGTTGTGAGAACGATGACTGGTTAAAATTTTTGGTGGTTTCTTGTTCAGTCCATAGGCCTACATCATGTGGCAAACCGGTGAGCATGTGGCTCTATTAGTATAGGAGATACCTGAAAACATATCACACTTTTCATCATAGTGCTTTTACCAATGCATAAAATGCATGGAGAAGTCATTTCGAATGACTGGTCCTCAGTGTTGTGAGAACGATGACTGGTTAAAATTTTTGGTGGTTTCTTGTTCAGTCCATAGGCCTACATCATGTGGCAAACCGGTGAGCATGTGGCTCTATTAGTATAGGAGATACCTGAAAACATATCACACTTTTCATCATAGTGCTTTTACCAATGCATAAAATGCATGGAGAAGTCATTTCGAATGACTGGTCCTCAGTGTTGTGAGAACGATGACTGGTTAAAATTTTTGGTGGTTTCTTGTTCAGTCCATAGGCCTACATCATGTGGCAAACCGGTGAGCATGTGGCTCTATTAGTATAGGAGATACCTGAAAACATATCACACTTTTCATCATAGTGCTTTTACCAATGCATAAAATGCATGGAGAAGTCATTTCGAATGACTGGTCCTCAGTGTTGTGAGAACGATGACTGGTTAAAATTTTTGGTGGTTTCTTGTTCAGTCCATAGGCCTACATCATGTGGCAAACCGGTGAGCATGTGGCTCTATTAGTATAGGAGATACCTGAAAACATATCACACTTTTCATCATAGTGCTTTTACCAATGCATAAAATGCATGGAGAAGTCATTTCGAATGACTGGTCCTCAGTGTTGTGAGAACGATGACTGGTTAAAATTTTTGGTGGTTTCTTGTTCAGTCCATAGGCCTACATCATGTGGCAAACCGGTGAGCATGTGGCTCTATTAGTATAGGAGATACCTGAAAACACATCACACTTTTCATCATAGTGCTTTTACCAATGCATAAAATGCATGGAGAAGTCATTTCGAATGACTGGTCCTCAGTGTTGTGAGAACGATGACTGGTTAAAATTTTTGGTGGTTTCTTGTTCAGTCCATAGGCCTACATCATGTGGCAAACCGGTGAGCATGTGGCTCTATTAGCATAGGAGATACCTGAAAACATATCACACATTTCATCATAGTGCTTTTACCAATGCATAAAATGCATGGAGAAGTCATTTCGAATGACTGGTCCTCAGTGTTGTGAGAACGATGGCTGGTTAAAATTTTTGGTGGTTTCTTGTTCAGTCCATAGGCCTACATCATGTGGCAAACCGGTGAGCATGTGGCTCTATTAGTATAGGAGATACCTGAAAACATATCACACTTTTCATCATAGTGCTTTTACCAATGCATAAAATGCATGGAGAAGTCATTTCGAATGACTGGTCCTCAGTGTTGTGAGAACGATGACTGGTTAAAATTTTTGGTGGTTTCTTGTTCAGTCCATAGGCCTACATCATGTGGCAAACCGGTGAGCATGTGGCTCTATTAGTATAGGAGATACCTGAAAACATATCACACTTTTCATCATAGTGCTTTTACCAATGCATAAAATGCATGGAGAAGTCATTTCGAATGACTGGTCCTCAGTGTTGTGAGAACGATGACTGGTTAAAATTTTTGGTGGTTTCTTGTTCAGTCCATAGGCCTACATCATGTGGCAAACCGGTGAGCATGTGGCTCTATTAGTATAGGAGATACCTGAAAACATATCACACTTTTCATCATAGTGCTTTTACCAATGCATAAAATGCATGGAGAAGTCATTTCGAATGACTGGTCCTCAGTGTTGTGAGAACGATGACTGGTTAAAATTTCTGATGGTTTCTTGTTCAGTCCATAGGCCTACATCATGTGGCAAACCGGTGAGCATGTGGCTCTATTAGTATAGGAGATACCTGAAAACATATCACACTTTTCATCATAGTGCTTTTACCAATGCATAAAATGCATGGAGAAGTCATTTCGAATGACTGGTCCTCAGTGTTGTGAGAACGATGACTGGTTAAAATTTTTGGTGGTTTCTTGTTCAGTCCATAGGCCTACATCATGTGGCAAACCGGTGAGCATGTGGCTCTATTAGTATAGGAGATACCTGAAAACATATCACACTTTTCATCATAGTGCTTTTACCAATGCATAAAATGCATGGAGAAGTCATTTCGAATGACTGGTCCTCAGTGTTGTGAGAACGATGACTGGTTAAAATTTTTGGTGGTTTCTTGTTCAGTCCATAGGCCTACATCATGTGGCAAACCGGTGAGCATGTGGCTCTATTAGTATAGGAGATACCTGAAAACATATCACACTTTTCATCATAGTGCTTTTACCAATGCATAAAATGCATGGAGAAGTCATTTCGAATGACTGGTCCTCAGTGTTGTGAGAACGATGACTGGTTAAAATTTTTGGTGGTTTCTTGTTCAGTCCATAGGCCTACATCATGTGGCAAACCGGTGAGCATGTGGCTCTATTAGTATAGGAGATACCTGAAAACATATCACACTTTTCATCATAGTGCTTTTACCAATGCATAAAATGCATGGAGAAGTCATTTCGAATGACTGGTCCTCAGTGTTGTGAGAACGATGACTGGTTAAAATTTTTGGTGGTTTTTTGTTCAGTCCATAGGCCTACATCATGTGGCAAACCGGTGAGCATGTGGCTCTATTAGTATAGGAGATACCTGAAAACATATCACACTTTTCATCATAGTGCTTTTACCAATGCATAAAATGCATGGAGAAGTCATTTCGAATGACTGGTCCTCAGTGTTGTGAGAACGATGACTGGTTAAAATTTTTGGTGGTTTCTTGTTCAGTCCATAGGCCTACATCATGTGGCAAACCGGTGAGCATGTGGCTCTATTAGTATAGGAGATACCTGAAAACATATCACACTTTTCATCATAGTGCTTTTACCAATGCATAAAATGCATGGAGAAGTCATTTCGAATGACTGGTCCTCAGTGTTGTGAGAACGATGACTGGTTAAAATTTTTGGTGGTTTCTTGTTCAGTCCATAGGCCTACATCATGTGGCAAACCGGTGAGCATGTGGCTCTATTAGTATAGGAGATACCTGAAAACATATCACACTTTTCATCATAGTGCTTTTACCAATGCATAAAATGCACGGAGAAGTCATTTCGAATGACTGGTCCTCAGTGTTGTGAGAACGATGACTGGTTAAAATTTTTGGTGGTTTCTTGTTCAGTCCATAGGCCTACATCATGTGGCAAACCGGTGAGCATGTGGCTCTATTAGAATAGGAGATACCTGAAAACATATCACACTTTTCATCATAGTGCTTTTACCAATGCATAAAATGCATGGAGAAGTCATTTCGAATGACTGGTAATCAGTGTTGTGAGAACGATGACTGGTTAAAATTTTTGGTGGTTTCTTGTTCAGTCCATAGGCCTACATCATGTGGCAAACCGGTGAGCATGTGGCTCTATTAGTATAGGAGATACCTGAAAACATATCACACTTTTCATCATAGTGCTTTTACCAATGCATAAAATGCATGGAGAAGTCATTTCGAATGACTGGTCCTCAGTGTTGTGAGAACGATGACTGGTTAAAATTTCTGATGGTTTCTTGTTCAGTCCATAGGCCTACATCATGTGGCAAACCGGTGAGCATGTGGCTCTATTAGTATAGGAGATACCTGAAAACATATCACACTTTTCATCATAGTGCTTTTACCAATGCATAAAATGCATGGAGAAGTCATTTCGAATGACTGGTCCTCAGTGTTGTGAGAACGATGACTGGTTAAAATTTTTGGTGGTTTCTTGTTCAGTCCATAGGCCTACATCATGTGGCAAACCGGTGAGCATGTGGCTCTATTAGTATAGGAGATACCTGAAAACATATCACACTTTTCATCATAGTGCTTTTACCAATGCATAAAATGCATGGAGAAGTCATTTCGAATGACTGGTCCTCAGTGTTGTGAGAACGATGACTGGTTAAAATTTTTGGTGGTTTCTTGTTCAGTCCATAGGCCTACATCATGTGGCAAACCGGTGAGCATGTGGCTCTATTAGTATAGGAGATACCTGAAAACATATCACACTTTTCATCATAGTGCTTTTACCAATGCATAAAATGCATGGAGAAGTCATTTCGAATGACTGGTCCTCAGTGTTGTGAGAACGATGACTGGTTAAAATTTTTGGTGGTTTCTTGTTCAGTCCATAGGCCTACATCATGTGGCAAACCGGTGAGCATGTGGCTCTATTAGTATAGGAGATACCTGAAAACATATCACACTTTTCATCATAGTGCTTTTACCAATGCATAAAATGCATGGAGAAGTCATTTCGAATGACTGGTCCTCAGTGTTGTGAGAACGATGACTGGTTAAAATTTTTGGTGGTTTTTTGTTCAGTCCATAGGCCTACATCATGTGGCAAACCGGTGAGCATGTGGCTCTATTAGTATAGGAGATACCTGAAAACATATCACACTTTTCATCATAGTGCTTTTACCAATGCATAAAATGCATGGAGAAGTCATTTCGAATGACTGGTCCTCAGTGTTGTGAGAACGATGACTGGTTAAAATTTTTGGTGGTTTCTTGTTCAGTCCATAGGCCTACATCATGTGGCAAACCGGTGAGCATGTGGCTCTATTAGTATAGGAGATACCTGAAAACATATCACACTTTTCATCATAGTGCTTTTACCAATGCATAAAATGCATGGAGAAGTCATTTCGAATGACTGGTCCTCAGTGTTGTGAGAACGATGACTGGTTAAAATTTTTGGTGGTTTCTTGTTCAGTCCATAGGCCTACATCATGTGGCAAACCGGTGAGCATGTGGCTCTATTAGTATAGGAGATACCTGAAAACATATCACACTTTTCATCATAGTGCTTTTACCAATGCATAAAATGCATGGAGAAGTCATTTCGAATGACTGGTCCTCAGTGTTGTGAGAACGATGACTGGTTAAAATTTTTGGTGGTTTCTTGTTCAGTCCATAGGCCTACATCATGTGGCAAACCGGTGAGCATGTGGCTCTATTAGAATAGGAGATACCTGAAAACATATCACACTTTTCATCATAGTGCTTTTACCAATGCATAAAATGCATGGAGAAGTCATTTCGAATGACTGGTAATCAGTGTTGTGAGAACGATGACTGGTTAAAATTTTTGGTGGTTTCTTGTTCAGTCCATAGGCCTACATCATGTGGCAAACCGGTGAGCATGTGGCTCTATTAGTATAGGAGATACCTGAAAACATATCACACTTTTCATCATAGTGCTTTTACCAATGCATAAAATGCATGGAGAAGTCATTTCGAATGACTGGTCCTCAGTGTTGTGAGAACGATGACTGGTTAAAATTTTTGGTGGTTTCTTGTTCAGTCCATAGGCCTACATCATGTGGCAAACCGGTGAGCATGTGGCTCTATTAGTATAGGAGATACCTGAAAACATATCACACTTTTCATCATAGTGCTTTTACCAATGCATAAAATGCATGGAGAAGTCATTTCGAATGACTGGTCCTCAGTGTTGTGAGAACGATGACTGGTTAAAATTTTTGGTGGTTTCTTGTTCAGTCCATAGGCCTACATCATGTGGCAAACCGGTGAGCATGTGGCTCTATTAGTATAGGAGATACCTGAAAACATATCACACTTTTCATCATAGTGCTTTTACCAATGCATAAAATGCATGGAGAAGTCATTTCGAATGACTGGTCCTCACTGTTGTGAGAACGATGACTGGTTAAAATTTTTGGTGGTTTCTTGTTCAGTCCATAGGCCTACATCATGTGGCAAACCGGTGAGCATGTGGCTCTATTAGTATAGGAGATACCTGAAAACATATCACACTTTTCATCATAGTGCTTTTACCAATGCATAAAATGCATGGAGAAGTCATTTCGAATGACTGGTCCTCAGTGTTGTGAGAACGATGACTGGTTAAAATTTTTGGTGGTTTCTTGTTCAGTCCATAGGCCTACATCATGTGGCAAACCGGTGAGCATGTGGCTCTATTAGTATAGGAGATACCTGAAAACATATCACACTTTTCATCATAGTGCTTTTACCAATGCATAAAATGCATGGAGAAGTCATTTCGAATGACTGGTCCTCAGTGTTGTGAGAACGATGACTGGTTAAAATTTTTGGTGGTTTCTTGTTCAGTCCATAGGCCTACATCATGTGGCAAACCGGTGAGCATGTGGCTCTATTAGTATAGGAGATACCTGAAAACATATCACACTTTTCATCATAGTGCTTTTACCAATGCATAAAATGCATGGAGAAGTCATTTCGAATGACTGGTCCTCAGTGTTGTGAGAACGATGACTGGTTAAAATTTTTGGTGGTTTCTTGTTCAGTCCATAGGCCTACATCATGTGGCAAACCGGTGAGCATGTGGCTCTATTAGTATAGGAGATACCTGAAAACATATCACACTTTTCATCATAGTGCTTTTACCAATGCATAAAATGCATGGAGAAGTCATTTCGAATGACTGGTCCTCAGTGTTGTGAGAACGATGACTGGTTAAAATTTTTGGTGGTTTCTTGTTCAGTCCATAGGCCTACATCATGTGGCAAACCGGTGAGCATGTGGCTCTATTAGTATAGGAGATACCTGAAAACATATCACACTTTTCATCATAGTGCTTTTACCAATGCATAAAATGCATGGAGAAGTCATTTCGAATGACTGGTCCTCAGTGTTGTGAGAACGATGACTGGTTAAAATTTTTGGTGGTTTCTTGTTCAGTCCATAGGCCTACATCATGTGGCAAACCGGTGAGCATGTGGCTCTATTAGTATAGGAGATACCTGAAAACATATCACACTTTTCATCATAGTGCTTTTACCAATGCATAAAATGCATGGAGAAGTCATTTCGAATGACTGGTCCTCAGTGTTGTGAGAACGATGACTGGTTAAAATTTTTGGTGGTTTCTTGTTCAGTCCATAGGCCTACATCATGTGGCAAACCGGTGAGCATGTGGCTCTATTAGTATAGGAGATACCTGAAAACATATCACACTTTTCATCATAGTGCTTATACCAATGCATAAAATGCATGCAGAAGTCATTTCGAATTACTGGTCCTCAGTGTTGTGAGAACGATGACTGGTTAAAATTTTTGGTGGTTTCTTGTTCAGTCCATAGGCCTACATCATGTGGCAAACCGGTGAGCATGTGGCTCTATTAGTATAGGAGATACCTGAAAACATATCACACTTTTCATCATAGTGCTTTTACCAATGCATAAAATGCATGGAGAAGTCATTTCGAATGACTGGTCCTAAATGTTGTGAGAACGATGACTGGTTAAAATTTTTGGTGGTTTCTTGTTCAGTCCATAGGCCTACATCATGTGGCAAACCGGTGAGCATGTGGCTCTATTAGTATAGGAGATACCTGAAAACATATCACACTTTTCATCATAGTGCTTTTACCAATGCATAAAATGCATGGAGAAGTCATTTCGAATGACTGGTCCTCAGTGTTGTGAGAACGATGACTGGTTAAAATTTTTGGTGGTTTCTTGTTCAGTCCATAGGCCTACATCATGTGGCAAACCGGTGAGCATGTGGCTCTATTAGTATAGGAGATACCTGAAAACATATCACACTTTTCATCATATTGCTTTTAATAATGCATAAAATGCATGGAGAAGTCATTTCGAATGACTGGTCCTCAGTGTTGTGAGAACGATGACTGGTTAAAATTTTTGGTGGTTTCTTGTTCAGTCCATAGGCCTACATCATGTGGCAAACCGGTGAGCATGTGGCTCTATTAGTATAGGAGATACCTGAAAACATATCACACTTTTCATCATAGTGCTTTTACCAATGCATAAAATGCATGGAGAAGTCATTTCGAATGACTGGTCCTCAGTGTTGTGAGAACGATGACTGGTTAAAATTTTTGGTGGTTTCTTGTTCAGTCCATAGGCCTACATCATGTGGCAAACCGGTGAGCATGTGGCTCTATTAGTATAGGAGATACCTGAAAACATATCACACTTTTCATCATATTGCTTTTACCAATGCATAAAATGCATGGAGAAGTCATTTCGAATGACTGGTCCTCAGTGTTGTGAGAACGATGACTGGTTAAAATTTTTGGTGGTTTCTTGTTCAGTCCATAGGCCTACATCATGTGGCAAACCGGTGAGCATGTGGCTCTATTAGTATAGGAGATACCTGAAAACATATCACACTTTTCATCATAGTGCTTTTACCAATGCATAAAATGCATGGAGAAGTCATTTCGAATGACTGGTCCTCAGTGTTGTGAGAACGATGACTGGTTAAAATTTTTGGTGGTTTCTCGTTCAGTCCATAGGCCTACATCATGTGGCAAACCGGTGAGCATGTGGCTCTATTAGTATAGGAGATACCAGAAAACATATCACACTTTTCATCATAGTGCTTTTACCAATGCATAAAATGCATGGAGAAGTCATTTCGAATGACTGGTCCTCAGTGTTGTGAGAATGATGACTGGTTAAAATTTTTGGTGGTTTCTTGTTCAGTCCATAGGCCTACATCATGTGGCAAACCGGTGAGCATGTGGCTCTATTAGTATAGGAGATACCTGAAAACATATCACACTTTTCATCATAGTGCTTTTACCAATGCATAAAATGCATGGAGAAGTCATTTCGAATGACTGGTCCTCAGTGTTGTGAGAACGATGACTGGTTAAAATTTTTGGTGGTTTCTTGTTCAGTCCATAGGCCTACATCATGTGGCAAACCGGTGAGCATGTGGCTCTATTAGTATAGGAGATACCTGAAAACATATCACACTTTTCATCATAGTGCTTTTACCAATGCATAAAATGCATGGAGAAGTCATTTCGAATGACTGGTCCTCAGTGTTGTGAGAACGATGACTGGTTAAAATTTTTGGTGGTTTCTTGTTCAGTCCATAGGCCTACATCATGTGGCAAACCGGTGAGCATGTGGCTCTATTAGTATAGGAGATACCTGAAAACATATCACACTTTTCATCATAGTGCTTTTACCAATGCATAAAATGCATGGAGAAGTCATTTCGAATGACTGGTCCTCAGTGTTGTGAGAACGATGACTGGTTAAAATTTTTGGTGGTTTCTTGTTCAGTCCATAGGCCTACATCATGTGGCAAACCGGTGAGCATGTGGCTCTATTAGTATAGGAGATACCTGAAAACATATCACACTTTTCATCATAGTGCTTTTACCAATGCATAAAATGCATGGAGAAGTCATTTCGAATGACTGGTCCTCAGTGTTGTGAGAACGATGACTGGTTAAAATTTTTGGTGGTTTCTTGTTCAGTCCATAGGCCTACATCATGTGGCAAACCGGTGAGCATGTGGCTCTATTAGTATAGGAGATACCTGAAAACATATCACACTTTTCATCATATTGCTTTTACCAATGCATAAAATGCATGGAGAAGTCATTTCGAATGACTGGTCCTCAGTGTTGTGAGAACGATGACTGGTTAAAATTTTTGGTGGTTTCTTGTTCAGTCCATAGGCCTACATCATGTGGCAAACCGGTGAGCATGTGGCTCTATTAGTATAGGAGATACCTGAAAACATATCACACTTTTCATCATAGTGCTTTTACCAATGCATAAAATGCATGGAGAAGTCATTTCGAATGACTGGTCCTCAGTGTTGTGAGAACGATGGCTGGTTAAAATTTTTGGTGGTTTCTTGTTCAGTCCATAGGCCTACATCATGTGGCAAACCGGTGAGCATGTGGCTCTATTAGTATAGGAGATACCTGAAAACATATCACACTTTTCATCATAGTGCTTTTACCAATGCATAAAATGCATGGAGAAGTCATTTCGAATGACTGGTCCTCAGTGTTGTGAGAACGATGACTGGTTAAAATTTTTGGTGGTTTCTTGTTCAGTCCATAGGCCTACATCATGTGGCAAACCGGTGAGCATGTGGCTCTATTAGTATAGGAGATACCTGAAAACATATCACACTTTTCATCATAGTGCTTTTACCAATGCATAAAATGCATGGAGAAGTCATTTCGAATGACTGGTCCTCAGTGTTGTGAGAACGATGACTGGTTAAAATTTTTGGTGGTTTCTTGTTCAGTCCATAGGCCTACATCATGTGGCAAACCGGTGAGCATGTGGCTCTATTAGTATAGGAGATACCTGAAAACATATCACACTTTTCATCATAGTGCTTTTACCAATGCATAAAATGCATGGAGAAGTCATTTCGAATGACTGGTCCTCAGTGTTGTGAGAACGATGACTGGTTAAAATTTCTGGTGGTTTCTTGTTCAGTCCATAGGCCTACATCATGTGGCAAACCGGTGAGCATGTGGCTCTATTAGTATAGGAGATACCTGAAAACATATCACACTTTTCATCATAGTGCTTTTACCAATGCATAAAATGCATGGAGAAGTCATTTCGAATGACTGGTCCTCAGTGTTGTGAGAACGATGACTGGTTAAAATTTTTGGTGGTTTCTTGTTCAGTCCATAGGCCTACATCATGTGGCAAACCGGTGAGCATGTGGCTCTATTAGTATAGGAGATACCTGAAAACATATCACACTTTTCATCATAGTGCTTTTACCAATGCATAAAATGCATGGAGAAGTCATTTCGAATGACTGGTCCTCAGTGTTGTGAGAACGATGACTGGTTAAAATTTTTGGTGGTTTCTTGTTCAGTCCATAGGCCTACATCATGTGGCAAACCGATGAGCATGTGGCTCTATTAGTATAGGAGATACCTGAAAACATATCACACTTTTCATCATAGTGCTTTTACCAATGCATAAAATGCATGGAGAAGTCATTTCGAATGACTGGTCCTCAGTGTTGTGAGAACGATGACTGGTTAAAATTTTTGGTGGTTTCTTGTTCAGGCCATAGGCATACATCATGTGGCAAACCGGTGAGCATGTGGCTCTATTAGTATAGGAGATACCTGAAAACATATCACACTTTTCATCATAGTGCTTTTACCAATGCATAAAATGCATGGAGAAGTAATTTCGAATGACTGGTCCTCAGTGTTGTGAGAACGATGACTGGTTAAAATTTTTGGTGGTTTCTTGTTCAGTCCATAGGCCTACATCATGTGGCAAACCGGTGAGCATGTGGCTCTATTAGTATAGGAGATACCAGAAAACATATCACACTTTTCATCATAGTGCTTTTACCAATGCATAAAATGCATGGAGAAGTCATTTCGAATGACTGGTCCTCAGTGTTGTGAGAATGATGACTGGTTAAAATTTTTGGTGGTTTCTTGTTCAGTCCATAGGCCTACATCATGTGGCAAACCGGTGAGCATGTGGCTCTATTAGTATAGGAGATACCTGAAAACATATCACACTTTTCATCATAGTGCTTTTACCAATGCATAAAATGCATGGAGAAGTCATTTCGAATGACTGGTCCTCAGTGTTGTGAGAACGATGACTGGTTAAAATTTTTGGTGGTTTCTTGTTCAGTCCATAGGCCTACATCATGTGGCAAACCGGTGAGCATATGGCTCTATTAGTATAGGAGATACCTGAAAACATATCACACTTTTCATCATAGTGCTTTTACCAATGCATAAAATGCATGGAGAAGTCATTTCGAATGACTGGTCCTCAGTGTTGTGAGAACGATGACTGGTTAAAATTTTTGGTGGTTTCTTGTTCAGTCCATAGGCCTACATCATGTGGCAAACCGGTGAGCATGTGGCTCTATTAGTATAGGAGATACCTGAAAACATATCACACTTTTCATCATAGTGCTTTTACCAATGCATAAAATGCATGGAGAAGTCATTTCGAATGACTGGTCCTCAGTGTTGTGAGAACGATGACTGGTTAAAATTTTTGGTGGTTTCTTGTTCAGTCCATAGGCCTACATCATGTGGCAAACCGGTGAGCATGTGGCTCTATTAGTATAGGAGATACCTGAAAACATATCACACTTTTCATCATAGTGCTTTTACCAATGCATAAAATGCATGGAGAAGTCATTTCGAATGACTGGTCCTCAGTGTTGTGAGAACGATGACTGGTTAAAATTTTTGGTGGTTTCTTGTTCAGTCCATAAGCCTACATCATGTGGCAAACCGGTGAGCATGTGGCTCTATTAGTATAGGAGATACCTGAAAACATATCACACTTTTCATCATAGTGCTTTTACCAATCGATAAAATGCATGGAGAAGTCATTTCGAATGACTGGTCCTCAGTGTTGTGAGAACGATGACTGGTTAAAATTTTTGGTGGTTTCTTGTTCAGTCCATAGGCCTACATCATGTGGCAAACCGTTGAGCATGTGGCTCTATTAGTATAGGAGATACCTGAAAACATATCACACTTTTCATCATAGTGCTTTTACCAATGCATAAAATGCATGGAGAAGTCATTTCGAATGACTGGTCCTCAGTGTTGTGAGAACGATGACTGGTTAAAATTTTTGGTGGTTTCTTGTTCAGTCCATAGGCCTACATCATGTGGCAAACCGGTGAGCATGTGGCTCTATTAGTATAGGAGATACCTGAAAACATATCACACTTTTCATCATAGTGCTTTTACCAATGCATAAAATGCATGGAGAAGTCATTTCGAATGACTGGTCCTCAGTGTTGTGAGAACGATGACTGGTTAAAATTTTTGGTGGTTTCTTGTTCAGTCCATAGGCCTACATCATGTGGCAAACCGGTGAGCATGTGGCTCTATTAGTATAGGAGATACCTGAAAACATATCACACTTTTCATCATAGTGCTTTTACCAATGCATAAAATGCATGGAGAAGTCATTTCGAATGACTGGTCCTCAGTGTTGTGAGAACGATGACTGGTTAAAATTTTTGGTGGTTTCTTGTTCAGTCAATAGGCCTACATCATGTGGCAAACCGTTGAGCATGTGGCTCTATTAGTATAGGAGATACCTGAAAACATATCACACTTTTCATCATAGTGCTTTTACCAATGCATAAAATGCATGGAGAAGTCATTTCGAATGACTGGTCCTCAGTGTTGTGAGAACGATGACTGGTTAAAATGTTTGGTGGTTTCTTGTTCAGTCCATAGGCCTACATCATGTGGCAAACCGGTGAGCATGTGGCTCTATTAGTATAGGAGATACCTGAAAACATATCACACTTTTCATCATAGTGCTTTTACCAATGCATAAAATGCATGGAGAAGTCATTTCGAATGACTGGTCCTCAGTGTTGTGAGAACGATGACTGGTTAAAATTTTTGGTGGTTTCTTGTTCAGTCCATAGGCCTACATCATGTGGCAAACCGGTGAGCATGTGGCTCTATTAGTATAGGAGATACCTGAAAACATATCACACTTTTCATCATAGTGCTTTTACCAATGCATAAAATGCATGGAGAAGTCATTTCGAATGACTGGTCCTCAGTGTTGTGAGAACGATGACTGGTTAAAATTTTTGGTGGTTTCTTGTTCAGTTCATAGGCCTACATCATGTGGCAAACCGGTGAGCATGTGGCTCTATTAGTATAGGAGATACCTGAAAACATATCACACTTTTCATCATAGTGCTTTTACCAATGCATAAAATGCATGGAGAAGTCATTTCGAATGACTGGTCCTCAGTGTTGTGAGAACGATGACTGGTTAAAATTTTTGGTGGTTTCTTGTTCAGTCCATAGGCCTACATCATGTGGCAAACCGGTGAGCATGTGGCTCTATTAGTATAGGAGATACCTGAAAACATATCACACTTTTCATCATATTGCTTTTACCAATGCATAAAATGCATGGAGAAGTCATTTCAAATGACTGGTCCTCAGTGTTGTGAGAACGATGACTGGTTAAAATTTTTGGTGGTTTCTTGTTCAGTCCATAGGCCTACATCATGTGGCAAACCGGTGAGCATGTGGCTCTATTAGTATAGGAGATACCTGAAAACATATCACACTTTTCATCATAGTGCTTTTACCAATGCATAAAATGCATGGAGAAGTCATTTCGAATGACTGGTCCTCAGTGTTGTGAGAACGATGACTGGTTAAAATTTTTGGTGGTTTCTTGTTCAGTCCATAGGCCTACATCATGTGGCAAACCGGTGAGCATGTGGCTCTATTAGTATAGGAGATACCAGAAAACATATCACACTTTTCATCATAGTGCTTTTACCAATGCATAAAATGCATGGAGAAGTCATTTCGAATGACTGGTCCTCAGTGTTGTGAGAATGATGACTGGTTAAAATTTTTGGTGGTTTCTTGTTCAGTCCATAGGCCTACATCATGTGGCAAACCGGTGAGCATGTGGCTCTATTAGTATAGGAGATACCTGAAAACATATCACACTTTTCATCATAGTGCTTTTACCAATGCATAAAATGCATGGAGAAGTCATTTCGAATGACTGGTCCTCAGTGTTGTGAGAACGATGACTGGTTAAAATTTTTGGTGGTTTCTTGTTCAGTCCATAGGCCTACATCATGTGGCAAACCGGTGAGCATGTGGCTCTATTAGTATAGGAGATACCTGAAAACATATCACACTTTTCATCATAGTGCTTTTACCAATGCATAAAATGCATGGAGAAGTCATTTCGAATGACTGGTCCTCAGTGTTGTGAGAACGATGACTGGTTAAAATTTTTGGTGGTTTCTTGTTCAGTCCATAGGCCTACATCATGTGGCAAACCGGTGAGCATGTGGCTCTATTAGTATAGGAGATACCTGAAAACATATCACACTTTTCATCATAGTGCTTTTACCAATGCATAAAATGCATGGAGAAGTCATTTCGAATGACTGGTCCTCAGTGTTGTGAGAACGATGACTGGTTAAAATTTTTGGTGGTTTCTTGTTCAGTCCATAGGCCTACATCATGTGGCAAACCGGTGAGCATGTGGCTCTATTAGTATAGGAGATACCTGAAAACATATCACACTTTTCATCATAGTGCTTTTACCAAAGCATAAAATGCATGGAGAAGTCATTTCGAATGACTGGTCCTCAGTGTTGTGAGAACGATGACTGGTTAAAATTTTTGGTGGTTTCTTGTTCAGTCCATAGGCCTACATCATGTGGCAAACCGGTGAGCATGTGGCTCTATTAGTATAGGAGATACCTGAAAACATATCACACTTTTCATCATAGTGCTTTTACCAATGCATAAAATGCATGGAGAAGTCATTTCGAATGACTGGTCATCAGTGTTGTGAGAACGATGACTGGTTAAAATTTTTGGTGGTTTCTTGTTCAGTCCATAGGCCTACATCATGTGGCAAACCGGTGAGCATGTGGCTCTATTAGTATAGGAGATACCTGAAAACATATCACACTTTTCATCATAGTGCTTTTACCAATGCATAAAATGCATGGAGAAGTCATTTCGAATGACTGGTCCTCAGTGTTGTGAGAACGATGACTGGTTAAAATTTTTGGTGGTTTCTTGTTCAGTCCATAGGCCTACATCATGTGGCAAACCGGTGAGCATGTGGCTCTATTAGTATAGGAGATACCTGAAAACACATCACACTTTTCATCATAGTGCTTTCACCAATGCATAAAATGCATGGAGAAGTCATTTCGAATGACTGGTCCTCAGTGTTGTGAGAACGATGACTGGTTAAAATTTTTGGTGGTTTCTTGTTCAGTCCATAGGCCTACATCATGTGGCAAACCGGTGAGCATGTGGCTCTATTAGCATAGGAGATACCTGAAAACATATCACACATTTCATCATAGTGCTTTTACCAATGCATAAAATGCATGGAGAAGTCATTTCGAATGACTGGTCCTCAGTGTTGTGAGAACGATGGCTGGTTAAAATTTTTGGTGGTTTCTTGTTCAGTCCATAGGCCTACATCATGTGGCAAACCGGTGAGCATGTGGCTCTATTAGTATAGGAGATACCTGAAAACATATCACACTTTTCATCATAGTGCTTTTACCAATGCATAAAATGCATGGAGAAGTCATTTCGAATGACTGGTCCTCAGTGTTGTGAGAACGATGACTGGTTAAAATTTTTGGTGGTTTCTTGTTCAGTCCATAGGCCTACATCATGTGGCAAACCGGTGAGCATGTGGCTCTATTAGTATAGGAGATACCTGAAAACATATCACACTTTTCATCATAGTGCTTTTACCAATGCATAAAATGCATGGAGAAGTCATTTCGAATGACTGGTCCTCAGTGTTGTGAGAACGATGACTGGTTAAAATTTTTGGTGGTTTCTTGTTCAGTCCATAGGCCTACATCATGTGGCAAACCGGTGAGCATGTGGCTCTATTAGTATAGGAGATACCTGAAAACATATCACACTTTTCATCATAGTGCTTTTACCAATGCATAAAATGCATGGAGAAGTCATTTCGAATGACTGGTCCTCAGTGTTGTGAGAACGATGACTGGTTAAAATTTTTGGTGGTTTCTTGTTCAGTCCATAGGCCTACATCATGTGGCAAACCGGTGAGCATGTGGCTCTATTAGTATAGGAGATACCTGAAAACATATCACACTTTTCATCATAGTGCTTTTACCAATGCATAAAATGCATGGAGAAGTCATTTCGAATGACTGGTCCTCAGTGTTGTGAGAACGATGACTGGTTAAAATTTTTGGTGGTTTCTTGTTCAGTCCATAGGCCTACATCATGTGGCAAACCGGTGAGCATGTGGCTCTATTAGTATAGGAGATACCTGAAAACATATCACACTTTTCATCATAGTGCTTTTACCAATGCATAAAATGCATGGAGAAGTCATTTCGAATGACTGGTCCTCAGTGTTGTGAGAACGATGACTGGTTAAAATTTTTGGTGGTTTCTTGTTCAGTCCATAGGCCTACATCATGTGGCAAACCGGTGAGCATGTGGCTCTATTAGTATAGGAGATACCTGAAAACATATCACACTTTTCATCATAGTGCTTTTACCAATGCATAAAATGCATGGAGAAGTCATTTCGAATGACTGGTCCTCAGTGTTGTGAGAACGATGACTGGTTAAAATTTTTGGTGGTTTCTTGTTCAGTCCATAGGCCTACATCATGTGGCAAACCGGTGAGCATGTGGCTCTATTAGAATAGGAGATACCTGAAAACATATCACACTTTTCATCATAGTGCTTTTACCAATGCATAAAATGCATGGAGAAGTCATTTCGAATGACTGGTAATCAGTGTTGTGAGAACGATGACTGGTTAAAATTTTTGGTGGTTTCTTGTTCAGTCCATAGGCCTACATCATGTGGCAAACCGGTGAGCATGTGGCTCTATTAGTATAGGAGATACCTGAAAACATATCACACTTTTCATCATAGTGCTTTTACCAATGCATAAAATGCATGGAGAAGTCATTTCGAATGACTGGTCCTCAGTGTTGTGAGAACGATGACTGGTTAAAATTTTTGGTGGTTTCTTGTTCAGTCCATAGGCCTACATCATGTGGCAAACCGGTGAGCATGTGGCTCTATTAGTATAGGAGATACCTGAAAACATATCACACTTTTCATCATAGTGCTTTTACCAATGCATAAAATGCATGGAGAAGTCATTTCGAATGACTGGTCCTCAGTGTTGTGAGAACGATGACTGGTTAAAATTTTTGGTGGTTTCTTGTTCAGTCCATAGGCCTACATCATGTGGCAAACCGGTGAGCATGTGGCTCTATTAGTATAGGAGATACCTGAAAACATATCACACTTTTCATCATAGTGCTTTTACCAATGCATAAAATGCATGGAGAAGTCATTTCGAATGACTGGTCCTCACTGTTGTGAGAACGATGACTGGTTAAAATTTTTGGTGGTTTCTTGTTCAGTCCATAGGCCTACATCATGTGGCAAACCGGTGAGCATGTGGCTCTATTAGTATAGGAGATACCTGAAAACATATCACACTTTTCATCATAGTGCTTTTACCAATGCATAAAATGCATGGAGAAGTCATTTCGAATGACTGGTCCTCAGTGTTGTGAGAACGATGACTGGTTAAAATTTTTGGTGGTTTCTTGTTCAGTCCATAGGCCTACATCATGTGGCAAACCGGTGAGCATGTGGCTCTATTAGTATAGGAGATACCTGAAAACATATCACACTTTTCATCATAGTGCTTTTACCAATGCATAAAATGCATGGAGAAGTCATTTCGAATGACTGGTCCTCAGTGTTGTGAGAACGATGACTGGTTAAAATTTTTGGTGGTTTCTTGTTCAGTCCATAGGCCTACATCATGTGGCAAACCGGTGAGCATGTGGCTCTATTAGTATAGGAGATACCTGAAAACATATCACACTTTTCATCATAGTGCTTTTACCAATGCATAAAATGCATGGAGAAGTCATTTCGAATGACTGGTCCTCAGTGTTGTGAGAACGATGACTGGTTAAAATTTTTGGTGGTTTCTTGTTCAGTCCATAGGCCTACATCATGTGGCAAACCGGTGAGCATGTGGCTCTATTAGTATAGGAGATACCTGAAAACATATCACACTTTTCATCATAGTGCTTTTACCAATGCATAAAATGCATGGAGAAGTCATTTCGAATGACTGGTCCTCAGTGTTGTGAGAACGATGACTGGTTAAAATTTTTGGTGGTTTCTTGTTCAGTCCATAGGCCTACATCATGTGGCAAACCGGTGAGCATGTGGCTCTATTAGTATAGGAGATACCTGAAAACATATCACACTTTTCATCATAGTGCTTTTACCAATGCATAAAATGCATGGAGAAGTCATTTCGAATGACTGGTCCTCAGTGTTGTGAGAACGATGACTGGTTAAAATTTTTGGTGGTTTCTTGTTCAGTCCATAGGCCTACATCATGTGGCAAACCGGTGAGCATGTGGCTCTATTAGTATAGGAGATACCTGAAAACATATCACACTTTTCATCATAGTGCTTTTACCAATGCATAAAATGCATGGAGAAGTCATTTCGAATGACTGGTCCTCAGTGTTGTGAGAACGATGACTGGTTAAAATTTTTGGTGGTTTCTTGTTCAGTCCATAGGCCTACATCATGTGGCAAACCGGTGAGCATGTGGCTCTATTAGTATAGGTGATACCTAAAAACATATCACACTTTTCATCATAGTGCTTTTACCAATGCATAAAATGCATGCAGAAGTCATTTCGAATTACTGGTCCTCAGTGTTGTGAGAACGATGACTGGTTAAAATTTTTGGTGGTTTCTTGTTCAGTCCATAGGCCTACATCATGTGGCAAACCGGTGAGCATGTGGCTCTATTAGTATAGGAGATACCTGAAAACATATCACACTTTTCATCATAGTGCTTTTACCAATGCATAAAATGCATGGAGAAGTCATTTCGAATGACTGGTCCTAAATGTTGTGAGAACGATGACTGGTTAAAATTTTTGGTGGTTTCTTGTTCAGTCCATAGGCCTACATCATGTGGCAAACCGGTGAGCATGTGGCTCTATTAGTATAGGTGATACCTGAAAACATATCACACTTTTCATCATAGTGCTTTTACCAATGCATAAAATGCATGCAGAAGTCATTTCGAATTACTGGTCCTCAGTGTTGTGAGAACGATGACTGGTTAAAATTTTTGGTGGTTTCTTGTTCAGTCCATAGGCCTACATCATGTGGCAAACCGGTGAGCATGTGGCTCTATTAGTAAAGGAGATACCTGAAAACATATCACACTTTTCATCATAGTGCTTTTACCAATGCATAAAATGCATGGAGAAGTCATTTCGAATGACTGGTCCTCAGTGTTGTGAGAACGATGACTGGTTAAAATTTTTGGTGGTTTCTTGTTCAGTCCATAGGCCTACATCATGTGGCAAACCGGTGAGCATGTGGCTCTATTAGTATAGGAGATACCTGAAAACATATCACACTTTTCATCATATTGCTTTTACCAATGCATAAAATGCATGGAGAAGTCATTTCGAATGACTGGTCCTCAGTGTTGTGAGAACGATGACTGGTTAAAATTTTTGGTGGTTTCTTGTTCAGTCCATAGGCCTACATCATGTGGCAAACCGGTGAGCATGTGGCTCTATTAGTATAGGAGATACCTGAAAACATATCACACTTTTCATCATAGTGCTTTTACCAATGCATAAAATGCATGGAGAAGTCATTTCGAATGACTGGTCCTCAGTGTTGTGAGAACGATGACTGGTTAAAATTTTTGGTGGTTTCTTGTTCAGTCCATAGGCCTACATCATGTGGCAAACCGGTGAGCATGTGGCTCTATTAGTATAGGAGATACCTGAAAACATATCACACTTTTCATCATAGTGCTTTTACCAATGCATAAAATGCATGGAGAAGTCATTTCGAATGACTGGTCCTCAGTGTTGTGAGAACGATGACTGGTTAAAATTTTTGGTGGTTTCTCGTTCAGTCCATAGGCCTACATCATGTGGCAAACCGGTGAGCATGTGGCTCTATTAGTATAGGAGATACCAGAAAACATATCACACTTTTCATCATAGTGCTTTTACCAATGCATAAAATGCATGGAGAAGTCATTTCGAATGACTGGTCCTCAGTGTTGTGAGAATGATGACTGGTTAAAATTTTTGGTGGTTTCTTGTTCAGTCCATAGGCCTACATCATGTGGCAAACCGGTGAGCATGTGGCTCTATTAGTATAGGAGATACCTGAAAACATATCACACTTTTCATCATAGTGCTTTTACCAATGCATAAAATGCATGGAGAAGTCATTTCGAATGACTGGTCCTCAGTGTTGTGAGAACGATGACTGGTTAAAATTTTTGGTGGTTTCTTGTTCAGTCCATAGGCCTACATCATGTGGCAAACCGGGGAGCATGTGGCTCTATTAGTATAGGAGATACCTGAAAACATATCACACTTTTCATCATAGTGCTTTTACCAATGCATAAAATGCATGGAGAAGTCATTTCGAATGACTGGTCCTCAGTGTTGTGAGAACGATGACTGGTTAAAATTTTTGGTGGTTTCTTGTTCAGTCCATAGGCCTACATCATGTGGCAAACCGGTGAGCATGTGGCTCTATTAGTATAGGAGATACCTGAAAACATATCACACTTTTCATCATAGTGCTTTTACCAATGCATAAAATGCATGGAGAAGTCATTTCGAATGACTGGTCCTCAGTGTTGTGAGAACGATGACTGGTTAAAATTTTTGGTGGTTTCTTGTTCAGTCCATAGGCCTACATCATGTGGCAAACCGGTGAGCATGTGGCTCTATTAGTATAGGAGATACCTGAAAACATATCACACTTTTCATCATAGTGCTTTTACCAATGCATAAAATGCATGGAGAAGTCATTTCGAATGACTGGTCCTCAGTGTTGTGAGAACGATGACTGGTTAAAATTTTTGGTGGTTTCTTGTTCAGTCCATAGGCCTACATCATGTGGCAAACCGGTGAGCATGTGGCTCTATTAGTATAGGAGATACCTGAAAACATATCACACTTTTCATCATATTGCTTTTACCAATGCATAAAATGCATGGAGAAGTCATTTCGAATGACTGGTCCTCAGTGTTGTGAGAACGATGACTGGTTAAAATTTTTGGTGGTTTCTTGTTCAGTCCATAGGCCTACATAATGTGGCAAACCGGTGAGCATGTGGCTCTATTAGTATAGGAGATACCTGAAAACATATCACACTTTTCATCATAGTGCTTTTACCAATGCATAAAATGCATGGAGAAGTCATTTCGAATGACTGGTCCTCAGTGTTGTGAGAACGATGACTGGTTAAAATTTTTGGTGGTTTCTTGTTCAGTCCATAGGCCTACATCATGTGGCAAACCGGTGAGCATGTGGCTCTATTAGTATAGGAGATACCTGAAAACATATCACACTTTTCATCATAGTGCTTTTACCAATGCATAAAATGCATGGAGAAGTCATTTCGAATGACTGGTCCTCAGTGTTGTGAGAACGATGGCTGGTTAAAATTTTTGGTGGTTTCTTGTTCAGTCCATAGGCCTACATCATGTGGCAAACCGGTGAGCATGTGGCTCTATTAGTATAGGAGATACCTGAAAACATATCACACTTTTCATCATAGTGCTTTTACCAATGCATAAAATGCATGGAGAAGTCATTTCGAATGACTGGTCCTCAGTGTTGTGAGAACGATGACTGGTTAAAATTTTTGGTGGTTTCTTGTTCAGTCCATAGGCCTACATCATGTGGCAAACCGGTGAGCATGTGGCTCTATTAGTATAGGAGATACCTGAAAACATATCACACTTTTCATCATAGTGCTTTTACCAATGCATAAAATGCATGGAGAAGTCATTTCGAATGACTGGTCCTCAGTGTTGTGAGAACGATGACTGGTTAAAATTTTTGGTGGTTTCTTGTTCAGTCCATAGGCCTACATCATGTGGCAAACCGGTGAGCATGTGGCTCTATTAGTATAGGAGATACCTGAAAACATATCACACTTTTCATCATAGTGCTTTTACCAATGCATAAAATGCATGGAGAAGTCATTTCGAATGACTGGTCCTCAGTGTTGTGAGAACGATGACTGGTTAAAATTTCTGGTGGTTTCTTGTTCAGTCCATAGGCCTACATCATGTGGCAAACCGGTGAGCATGTGGCTCTATTAGTATAGGAGATACCTGAAAACATATCACACTTTTCATCATAGTGCTTTTACCAATGCATAAAATGCATGGAGAAGTCATTTCGAATGACTGGTCCTCAGTGTTGTGAGAACGATGACTGGTTAAAATTTTTGGTGGTTTCTTGTTCAGTCCATAGGCCTACATCATGTGGCAAACCGGTGAGCATGTGGCTCTATTAGTATAGGAGATACCTGAAAACATATCACACTTTTCATCATAGTGCTTTTACCAATGCATAAAATGCATGGAGAAGTCATTTCGAATGACTGGTCCTCAGTGTTGTGAGAACGATGACTGGTTAAAATTTTTGGTGGTTTCTTGTTCAGTCCATAGGCCTTCATCATGTGGCAAACCGGTGAGCATGTGGCTCTATTAGTATAGGAGATACCTGAAAACATATCACACTTTTCATCATAGTGCTTTTACCAATGCATAAAATGCATGGAGAAGTCATTTCGAATGACTGGTCCTCAGTGTTGTGAGAACGATGACTGGTTAAAATTTTTGGTGGTTTCTTGTTCAGTCCATAGGCCTGCATCATGTGGCAAACCGGTGAGCATGTGGCTCTATTAGTATAGGAGATACCTGAAAACATATCACACTTTTCATCATAGTGCTTTTACCAATGCATAAAATGCATGGAGAAGTCATTTCGAATGACTGGTCCTCAGTGTTGTGAGAACGATGACTGGTTAAAATTTTTGGTGGTTTCTTGTTCAGTCCATAGGCCTACATCATGTGGCAAACCGGTGAGCATGTGGCTCTATTAGTATAGGAGATACCTGAAAACATATCACACTTTTCATCATAGTGCTTTTACCAATGCATAAAATGCATGGAGAAGTCATTTTGAATGACTGGTCCTCAGTGTTGTGAGAACGATGACTGGTTAAAATTTTTGGTGGTTTTTTGTTCAGTCCATAGGCCTACATCATGTGGCAAACCGGTGAGCATGTGGCTCTATTAGTATAGGAGATACCTGAAAACATATCACACTTTTCATCATAGTGCTTTTACCAATGCATAAAATGCATGGAGAAGTCATTTCGAATGACTGGTCCTCAGTGTTGTGAGAACGATGACTGGTTAAAATTTTTGGTGGTTTCTTGTTCAGTCCATAGGCCTACATCATGTGGCAAACCGGTGAGCATGTGGCTCTATTAGTATAGGAGATACCTGAAAACATATCACACTTTTCATCATAGTGCTTTTACCAATGCATAAAATGCATGGAGAAGTCATTTCGAATGACTGGTCCTCAGTGTTGTGAGAACGATGACTGGTTAAAATTTTTGGTGGTTTCTTGTTCAGTCCATAGGCCTACATCATGTGGCAAACCGGTGAGCATGTGGCTCTATTAGAATAGGAGATACCTGAAAACATATCACACTTTTCATCATAGTGCTTTTACCAATGCATAAAATGCATGGAGAAGTCATTTCGAATGACTGGTAATCAGTGTTGTGAGAACGATGACTGGTTAAAATTTTTGGTGGTTTCTTGTTCAGTCCATAGGCCTACATCATGTGGCAAACCGGTGAGCATGTGGCTCTATTAGTATAGGAGATACCTGAAAACATATCACACTTTTCATCATAGTGATTTTACCAATGCATAAAATGCATGGAGAAGTCATTTCGAATGACTGGTCCTCAGTGTTGTGAGAACGATAACTGGTTTAAAATTTTTGGTGGTTTCTTGTTCAGTCCATAGGCCTACATCATGTGGCAAACCGGTGAGCATGTGGCTCTATTAGTATAGGAGATACCTGAAAACATATCACACTTTTCATCATAGTGCTTTTACCAATGCATAAAATGCATGGAGATGTCATTTCGAATGACTGGTCCTCAGTGTTGTGAGAACGATGACTGGTTAAAATTTTTGGTGGTTTCTTGTTCAGTCCATAGGCCTACATCATGTGGCAAACCGGTGAGCATGTGGCTCTATTAGTATAGGAGATACCTGAAAACATATCACACTTTTCATCATAGTGCTTTTACCAATGCATAAAATGCATGGAGAAGTCATTTCGAATGACTGGTCCTCAGTGTTGTGAGAACGATGACTGGTTAAAATTTTTGGTGGTTTCTTGTTCAGTCCATAGGCCTACATCATGTGGCAAACCGGTGAGCATGTGGCTCTATTAGTATAGGAGATACCAGAAAACATATCACACTTTTCATCATAGTGCTTTTACCAATGCATAAAATGCATGGAGAAGTCATTTCGAATGACTGGTCCTCAGTGTTGTGAGAATGATGACTGGTTAAAATTTTTGGTGGTTTCTTGTTCAGTCCATAGGCCTACATCATGTGGCAAACCGGTGAGCATGTGGCTCTATTAGTATAGGAGATACCTGAAAACATATCACACTTTTCATCATAGTGCTTTTACCAATGCATAAAATGCATGGAGAAGTCATTTCGAATGACTGGTCCTCAGTGTTGTGAGAACGATGACTGGTTAAAATTTTTGGTGGTTTCTTGTTCAGTCCATAGGCCTACATCATGTGGCAAACCGGTGAGCATGTGGCTCTATTAGTATAGGAGATACCTGAAAACATATCACACTTTTCATCATAGTGCTTTTACCAATGCATAAAATGCATGGAGAAGTCATTTCGAATGACTGGTCCTCAGTGTTGTGAGAACGATGACTGGTTAAAATTTTTGGTGGTTTCTTGTTCAGTCCATAGGCCTACATCATGTGGCAAACCGGTGAGCATGTGGCTCTATTAGTATAGGAGATACCTGAAAACATATCACACTTTTCATCATAGTGCTTTTACCAATGCATAAAATGCATGGAGAAGTCATTTCGAATGACTGGTCCTCAGTGTTGTGAGAACGATGACTGGTTAAAATTTCTGGTGGTTTCTTGTTCAGTCCATAGGCCTACATCATGTGGCAAACCGGTGAGCATGTGGCTCTATTAGTATAGGAGATACCTGAAAACATATCACACTTTTCATCATAGTGCTTTTACCAATGCATAAAATGCATGGAGAAGTCATTTCGAATGACTGGTCCTCAGTGTTGTGAGAACGATGACTGGTTAAAATTTTTGGTGGTTTCTTGTTCAGTCCATAGGCCTACATCATGTGGCAAACCGGTGAGCATGTGGCTCTATTAGTATAGGAGATACCTGAAAACATATCACACTTTTCATCATAGTGCTTTTACCAATGCATAAAATGCATGGAGAAGTCATTTCGAATGACTGGTCCTCAGTGTTGTGAGAACGATGACTGGTTAAAATTTTTGGTGGTTTCTTGTTCAGTCCATAGGCCTACATCATGTGGCAAACCGGTGAGCATGTGGCTCTATTAGTATAGGAGATACCTGAAAACATATCACACTTTTCATCATAGTGCTTTTACCAATGCATAAAATGCATGGAGAAGTCATTTCGAATGACTGGTCCTCAGTGTTGTGAGAACGATGACTGGTTAAAATTTTTGGTGGTTTCTTGTTCAGTCCATAGGCCTGCATCATGTGGCAAACCGGTGAGCATGTGGCTCTATTAGTATAGGAGATACCTGAAAACATATCACACTTTTCATCATAGTGCTTTTACCAATGCATAAAATGCATGGAGAAGTCATTTCGAATGACTGGTCCTCAGTGTTGTGAGAACGATGACTGGTTAAAATTTTTGGTGGTTTCTTGTTCAGTCCATAGGCCTACATCATGTGGCAAACCGGTGAGCATGTGGCTCTATTAGTATAGGAGATACCTGAAAACATATCACACTTTTCATCATAGTGCTTTTACCAATGCATAAAATGCATGGAGAAGTCATTTCGAATGACTGGTCCTCAGTGTTGTGAGAACGATGACTGGTTAAAATTTTTGGTGGTTTTTTGTTCAGTCCATAGGCCTACATCATGTGGCAAACCGGTGAGCATGTGGCTCTATTAGTATAGGAGATACCTGAAAACATATCACACTTTTCATCATAGTGCTTTTACCAATGCATAAAATGCATGGAGAAGTCATTTCGAATGACTGGTCCTCAGTGTTGTGAGAACGATGACTGGTTAAAATTTTTGGTGGTTTCTTGTTCAGTCCATAGGCCTACATCATGTGGCAAACCGGTGAGCATGTGGCTCTATTAGTATAGGAGATACCTGAAAACATATCACACTTTTCATCATAGTGCTTTTACCAATGCATAAAATGCATGGAGAAGTCATTTCGAATGACTGGTCCTCAGTGTTGTGAGAACGATGACTGGTTAAAATTTTTGGTGGTTTCTTGTTCAGTCCATAGGCCTACATCATGTGGCAAACCGGTGAGCATGTGGCTCTATTAGTATAGGAGATACCTGAAAACATATCACACTTTTCATCATAGTGCTTTTACCAATGCATAAAATGCATGGAGAAGTCATTTCGAATGACTGGTCCTCAGTGTTGTGAGAACGATGACTGGTTAAAATTTTTGGTGGTTTCTTGTTCAGTCCATAGGCCTACATCATGTGGCAAACCGGTGAGCATGTGGCTCTAATAGAATAGGAGATACCTGAAAACATATCACACTTTTCATCATAGTGCTTTTACCAATGCATAAAATGCATGGAGAAGTCATTTCGAATGACTGGTAATCAGTGTTGTGAGAACGATGACTGGTTAAAATTTTTGGTGGTTTCTTGTTCAGTCCATAGGCCTACATCATGTGGCAAACCGGTGAGCATGTGGCTCTATTAGTATAGGAGATACCTGAAAACATATCACACTTTTCATCATAGTGCTTTTACCAATGCATAAAATGCATGGAGAAGTCATTTCGAATGACTGGTCCTCAGTGTTGTGAGAACGATAACTGGTTTAAAATTTTTGGTGGTTTCTTGTTCAGTCCATAGGCCTACATCATGTGGCAAACCGGTGAGCATGTGGCTCTATTAGTATAGGAGATACCTGAAAACATATCACACTTTTCATCATAGTGCTTTTACCAATGCATAAAATGCATGGAGATGTCATTTCGAATGACTGGTCCTCAGTGTTGTGAGAACGATGACTGGTTAAAATTTTTGGTGGTTTCTTGTTCAGTCCATAGGCCTACATCATGTGGCAAACCGGTGAGCATGTGGCTCTATTAGTATAGGAGATACCTGAAAACATATCACACTTTTCATCATAGTGCTTTTACCAATGCATAAAATGCATGGAGAAGTCATTTCGAATGACTGGTCCTCAGTGTTGTGAGAACGATGACTGGTTAAAATTTTTGGTGGTTTCTTGTTCAGTCCATAGGCCTACATCATGTGGCAAACCGGTGAGCATGTGGCTCTATTAGTATAGGAGATACCTGAAAACATATCACACTTTTCATCATAGTGCTTTTACCAATGCATAAAATGCATGGAGAAGTCATTTCGAATGACTGGTCCTCAGTGTTGTGAGAATGATGACTGGTTAAAATTTTTGGTGGTTTCTTGTTCAGTCCATAGGCCTACATCATGTGGCAAACCGGTGAGCATGTGGCTCTATTAGTATAGGAGATACCTGAAAACATATCACACTTTTCATCATAGTGCTTTTACCAATGCATAAAATGCATGGAGAAGTCATTTCGAATGACTGGTCCTCAGTGTTGTGAGAACGATGACTGGTTAAAATTTTTGGTGGTTTCTTGTTCAGTCCATAGGCCTACATCATGTGGCAAACCGGTGAGCATGTGGCTCTATTAGTATAGGAGATACCTGAAAACATATCACACTTTTCATCATAGTGCTTTTACCAATGCATAAAATGCATGGAGAAGTCATTTCGAATGACTGGTCCTCAGTGTTGTGAGAACGATGACTGGTTAAAATTTTTGGTGGTTTCTTGTTCAGTCCATAGGCCTACATCATGTAGCAAACCGGTGAGCATGTGGCTCTATTAGTATAGGAGATACCTGAAAACATATCACACTTTTCATCATAGTGCTTTTACCAATGCATAAAATGCATGGAGAAGTCATTTCGAATGACTGGTCCTCAGTGTTGTGAGAACGATGACTGGTTAAAATTTTTGGTGGTTTCTTGTTCAGTCCATAGGCCTACATCATGTGGCAAACCGGTGAGCATGTGGCTCTATTAGTATAGGAGATACCTGAAAACATATCACACTTAGGGAAGTCTCCCTAAGCTAGAAGTTCGTTGGGTACAGCCGGGACCAGCTGCTTCGAAAGCATCACCAAACCAGGGATTCAAGCTTCAGGAGGCTAATTTGCATATTCCAGGTGCCTTCTGGGAGAAGCGAAGTCTCCCTAAGCTAGAAGATCGTTGGGTACAGCCGGGACCAGCTGCTTCGAAAGCATCACCAAACCAGGGATTCAAGCTTCAGGAGGCTAATTTGCATATTCCAGGTGCCTTCTGGGAGAAGCGAAGTCTCCCTAAGCTAGAAGATCGTTGGGTACAGCCGGGACCAGCTGCTTCGAAAGCATCACCAAACCAGGGATTCAAGCTTCAGGAGGCTAATTTGCATATTCCAGGTGCCTTCTGGGAGAAGCGAAGTCTCCCTAAGCTAGAAGATCGTTGGGTACAGCCGGGACCAGCTGCTTCGAAAGCATCACCAAACCAGGGATTCAAGCTTCAGGAGGCTAATTTGCATATTCCAGGTGCCTTCTGGGAGAAGCGAAGTCTCCCTAAGCTAGAAGATCGTTGGGTACAGCCGGGACCAGCTGCTTCGAAAGCATCACCAAACCAGGGATTCAAGCTTCAGGAGGCTAATTTGCATATTCCAGGTGCCTTCTGGGAGAAGCGAAGTCTCCCTAAGCTAGAAGATCGTTGGGTACAGCCGGGACCAGCTGCTTCGAAAGCATCACCAAACCAGGGATTCAAGCTTCAGGAGGCTAATTTGCATATTCCAGGTGCCTTCTGGGAGAAGCGAAGTCTCCCTAAGCTAGAAGATCGTTGGGTACAGCCGGGACCAGCTGCTTCGAAAGCATCACCAAACCAGGGATTCAAGCTTCAGGAGGCTAATTTGCATATTCCAGGTGCCTTCTGGGAGAAGCGAAGTCTCCCTAAGCTAGAAGATCGTTGGGTACAGCCGGGACCAGCTGCTTCGAAAGCATCACCAAACCAGGGATTCAAGCTTCAGGAGGCTAATTTGCATATTCCAGGTGCCTTCTGGGAGAAGCGAAGTCTCCCTAAGCTAGAAGATCGTTGGGTACAGCCGGGACCAGCTGCTTCGAAAGCATCACCAAACCAGGGATTCAAGCTTCAGGAGGCTAATTTGCATATTCCAGGTGCCTTCTGGGAGAAGCGAAGTCTCCCTAAGCTAGAAGATCGTTGGGTACAGCCGGGACCAGCTGCTTCGAAAGCATCACCAAACCAGGGATTCAAGCTTCAGGAGGCTAATTTGCATATTCCAGGTGCCTTCTGGGAGAAGCGAAGTCTCCCTAAGCTAGAAGATCGTTGGGTACAGCCGGGACCAGCTGCTTCGAAAGCATCACCAAACCAGGGATTCAAGCTTCAGGAGGCTAATTTGCATATTCCAGGTGCCTTCTGGGAGAAGCGAAGTCTCCCTAAGCTAGAAGATCGTTGGGTACAGCCGGGACCAGCTGCTTCGAAAGCATCACCAAACCAGGGATTCAAGCTTCAGGAGGCTAATTTGCATATTCCAGGTGCCTTCTGGGAGAAGCGAAGTCTCCCTAAGCTAGAAGATCGTTGGGTACAGCCGGGACCAGCTGCTTCGAAAGCATCACCAAACCAGGGATTCAAGCTTCAGGAGGCTAATTTGCATATTCCAGGTGCCTTCTGGGAGAAGCGAAGTCTCCCTAAGCTAGAAGATCGTTGGGTACAGCCGGGACCAGCTGCTTCGAAAGCATCACCAAACCAGGGATTCAAGCTTCAGGAGGCTAATTTGCATATTCCAGGTGCCTTCTGGGAGAAGCGAAGTCTCCCTAAGCTAGAAGATCGTTGGGTACAGCCGGGACCAGCTGCTTCGAAAGCATCACCAAACCAGGGATTCAAGCTTCAGGAGGCTAATTTGCATATTCCAGGTGCCTTCTGGGAGAAGCGAAGTCTCCCTAAGCTAGAAGATCGTTGGGTACAGCCGGGACCAGCTGCTTCGAAAGCATCACCAAACCAGGGATTCAAGCTTCAGGAGGCTAATTTGCATATTCCAGGTGCCTTCTGGGAGAAGCGAAGTCTCCCTAAGCTAGAAGATCGTTGGGTACAGCCGGGACCAGCTGCTTCGAAAGCATCACCAAACCAGGGATTCAAGCTTCAGGAGGCTAATTTGCATATTCCAGGTGCCTTCTGGGAGAAGCGAAGTCTCCCTAAGCTAGAAGATCGTTGGGTACAGCCGGGACCAGCTGCTTCGAAAGCATCACCAAACCAGGGATTCAAGCTTCAGGAGGCTAATTTGCATATTCCAGGTGCCTTCTGGGAGAAGCGAAGTCTCCCTAAGCTAGAAGATCGTTGGGTACAGCCGGGACCAGCTGCTTCGAAAGCATCACCAAACCAGGGATTCAAGCTTCAGGAGGCTAATTTGCATATTCCAGGTGCCTTCTGGGAGAAGCGAAGTCTCCCTAAGCTAGAAGATCGTTGGGTACAGCCGGGACCAGCTGCTTCGAAAGCATCACCAAACCAGGGATTCAAGCTTCAGGAGGCTAATTTGCATATTCCAGGTGCCTTCTGGGAGAAGCGAAGTCTCCCTAAGCTAGAAGATCGTTGGGTACAGCCGGGACCAGCTGCTTCGAAAGCATCACCAAACCAGGGATTCAAGCTTCAGGAGGCTAATTTGCATATTCCAGGTGCCTTCTGGGAGAAGCGAAGTCTCCCTAAGCTAGAAGATCGTTGGGTACAGCCGGGACCAGCTGCTTCGAAAGCATCACCAAACCAGGGATTCAAGCTTCAGGAGGCTAATTTGCATATTCCAGGTGCCTTCTGGGAGAAGCGAAGTCTCCCTAAGCTAGAAGATCGTTGGGTACAGCCGGGACCAGCTGCTTCGAAAGCATCACCAAACCAGGGATTCAAGCTTCAGGAGGCTAATTTGCATATTCCAGGTGCCTTCTGGGAGAAGCGAAGTCTCCCTAAGCTAGAAGATCGTTGGGTACAGCCGGGACCAGCTGCTTCGAAAGCATCACCAAACCAGGGATTCAAGCTTCAGGAGGCTAATTTGCATATTCCAGGTGCCTTCTGGGAGAAGCGAAGTCTCCCTAAGCTAGAAGATCGTTGGGTACAGCCGGGACCAGCTGCTTCGAAAGCATCACCAAACCAGGGATTCAAGCTTCAGGAGGCTAATTTGCATATTCCAGGTGCCTTCTGGGAGAAGCGAAGTCTCCCTAAGCTAGAAGATCGTTGGGTACAGCCGGGACCAGCTGCTTCGAAAGCATCACCAAACCAGGGATTCAAGCTTCAGGAGGCTAATTTGCATATTCCAGGTGCCTTCTGGGAGAAGCGAAGTCTCCCTAAGCTAGAAGATCGTTGGGTACAGCCGGGACCAGCTGCTTCGAAAGCATCACCAAACCAGGGATTCAAGCTTCAGGAGGCTAATTTGCATATTCCAGGTGCCTTCTGGGAGAAGCGAAGTCTCCCTAAGCTAGAAGATCGTTGGGTACAGCCGGGACCAGCTGCTTCGAAAGCATCACCAAACCAGGGATTCAAGCTTCAGGAGGCTAATTTGCATATTCCAGGTGCCTTCTGGGAGAAGCGAAGTCTCCCTAAGCTAGAAGATCGTTGGGTACAGCCGGGACCAGCTGCTTCGAAAGCATCACCAAACCAGGGATTCAAGCTTCAGGAGGCTAATTTGCATATTCCAGGTGCCTTCTGGGAGAAGCGAAGTCTCCCTAAGCTAGAAGATCGTTGGGTACAGCCGGGACCAGCTGCTTCGAAAGCATCACCAAACCAGGGATTCAAGCTTCAGGAGGCTAATTTGCATATTCCAGGTGCCTTCTGGGAGAAGCGAAGTCTCCCTAAGCTAGAAGATCGTTGGGTACAGCCGGGACCAGCTGCTTCGAAAGCATCACCAAACCAGGGATTCAAGCTTCAGGAGGCTAATTTGCATATTCCAGGTGCCTTCTGGGAGAAGCGAAGTCTCCCTAAGCTAGAAGATCGTTGGGTACAGCCGGGACCAGCTGCTTCGAAAGCATCACCAAACCAGGGATTCAAGCTTCAGGAGGCTAATTTGCATATTCCAGGTGCCTTCTGGGAGAAGCGAAGTCTCCCTAAGCTAGAAGATCGTTGGGTACAGCCGGGACCAGCTGCTTCGAAAGCATCACCAAACCAGGGATTCAAGCTTCAGGAGGCTAATTTGCATATTCCAGGTGCCTTCTGGGAGAAGCGAAGTCTCCCTAAGCTAGAAGATCGTTGGGTACAGCCGGGACCAGCTGCTTCGAAAGCATCACCAAACCAGGGATTCAAGCTTCAGGAGGCTAATTTGCATATTCCAGGTGCCTTCTGGGAGAAGCGAAGTCTCCCTAAGCTAGAAGATCGTTGGGTACAGCCGGGACCAGCTGCTTCGAAAGCATCACCAAACCAGGGATTCAAGCTTCAGGAGGCTAATTTGCATATTCCAGGTGCCTTCTGGGAGAAGCGAAGTCTCCCTAAGCTAGAAGATCGTTGGGTACAGCCGGGACCAGCTGCTCCGAAAGCATCACCAAACCAGGGATTCAAGCTTCAGGAGGCTAATTTGCATATTCCAGGTGCCTTCTGGGAGAAGCGAAGTCTCCCTAAGCTAGAAGATCGTTGGGTACAGCCGGGACCAGCTGCTCCGAAAGCATCACCAAACCAGGGATTCAAGCTTCAGGAGGCTAATTTGCATATTCCAGGTGCCTTCTGGGAGAAGCGAAGTCTCCCTAAGCTAGAAGATCGTTGGGTACAGCCGGGACCAGCTGCTCCGAAAGCATCACCAAACCAGGGATTCAAGCTTCAGGAGGCTAATTTGCATATTCCAGGTGCCTTCTGGGAGAAGCGAAGTCTCCCTAAGCTAGAAGATCGTTGGGTACAGCCGGGACCAGCTGCTTCGAAAGCATCACCAAACCAGGGATTCAAGCTTCAGGAGGCTAATTTGCATATTCCAGGTGCCTTCTGGGAGAAGCGAAGTCTCCCTAAGCTAGAAGATCGTTGGGTACAGCCGGGACCAGCTGCTTCGAAAGCATCACCAAACCAGGGATTCAAGCTTCAGGAGGCTAATTTGCATATTCCAGGTGCCTTCTGGGAGAAGCGAAGTCTCCCTAAGCTAGAAGATCGTTGGGTACAGCCGGGACCAGCTGCTTCGAAAGCATCACCAAACCAGGGATTCAAGCTTCAGGAGGCTAATTTGCATATTCCAGGTGCCTTCTGGGAGAAGCGAAGTCTCCCTAAGCTAGAAGATCGTTGGGTACAGCCGGGACCAGCTGCTTCGAAAGCATCACCAAACCAGGGATTCAAGCTTCAGGAGGCTAATTTGCATATTCCAGGTGCCTTCTGGGAGAAGCGAAGTCTCCCTAAGCTAGAAGATCGTTGGGTACAGCCGGGACCAGCTGCTTCGAAAGCATCACCAAACCAGGGATTCAAGCTTCAGGAGGCTAATTTGCATATTCCAGGTGCCTTCTGGGAGAAGCGAAGTCTCCCTAAGCTAGAAGATCGTTGGGTACAGCCGGGACCAGCTGCTTCGAAAGCATCACCAAACCAGGGATTCAAGCTTCAGGAGGCTAATTTGCATATTCCAGGTGCCTTCTGGGAGAAGCGAAGTCTCCCTAAGCTAGAAGATCGTTGGGTACAGCCGGGACCAGCTGCTTCGAAAGCATCACCAAACCAGGGATTCAAGCTTCAGGAGGCTAATTTGCATATTCCAGGTGCCTTCTGGGAGAAGCGAAGTCTCCCTAAGCTAGAAGATCGTTGGGTACAGCCGGGACCAGCTGCTTCGAAAGCATCACCAAACCAGGGATTCAAGCTTCAGGAGGCTAATTTGCATATTCCAGGTGCCTTCTGGGAGAAGCGAAGTCTCCCTAAGCTAGAAGATCGTTGGGTACAGCCGGGACCAGCTGCTTCGAAAGCATCACCAAACCAGGGATTCAAGCTTCAGGAGGCTAATTTGCATATTCCAGGTGCCTTCTGGGAGAAGCGAAGTCTCCCTAAGCTAGAAGATCGTTGGGTACAGCCGGGACCAGCTGCTTCGAAAGCATCACCAAACCAGGGATTCAAGCTTCAGGAGGCTAATTTGCATATTCCAGGTGCCTTCTGGGAGAAGCGAAGTCTCCCTAAGCTAGAAGATCGTTGGGTACAGCCGGGACCAGCTGCTTCGAAAGCATCACCAAACCAGGGATTCAAGCTTCAGGAGGCTAATTTGCATATTCCAGGTGCCTTCTGGGAGAAGCGAAGTCTCCCTAAGCTAGAAGATCGTTGGGTACAGCCGGGACCAGCTGCTTCGAAAGCATCACCAAACCAGGGATTCAAGCTTCAGGAGGCTAATTTGCATATTCCAGGTGCCTTCTGGGAGAAGCGAAGTCTCCCTAAGCTAGAAGATCGTTGGGTACAGCCGGGACCAGCTGCTTCGAAAGCATCACCAAACCAGGGATTCAAGCTTCAGGAGGCTAATTTGCATATTCCAGGTGCCTTCTGGGAGAAGCGAAGTCTCCCTAAGCTAGAAGATCGTTGGGTACAGCCGGGACCAGCTGCTTCGAAAGCATCACCAAACCAGGGATTCAAGCTTCAGGAGGCTAATTTGCGTATTCCAGGTGCCTTCTGGGAGAAGCGAAGTCTCCCTAAGCTAGAAGATCGTTGGGTACAGCCGGGACCAGCTGCTTCGAAAGCATCACCAAACCAGGGATTCAAGCTTCAGGAGGCTAATTTGCATATTCCAGGTGCCTTCTGGGAGAAGCGAAGTCTCCCTAAGCTAGAAGATCGTTGGGTACAGCCGGGACCAGCTGCTTCGAAAGCATCACCAAACCAGGGATTCAAGCTTCAGGAGGCTAATTTGCATATTCCAGGTGCCTTCTGGGAGAAGCGAAGTCTCCCTAAGCTAGAAGATCGTTGGGTACAGCCGGGACCAGCTGCTTCGAAAGCATCACCAAACCAGGGATTCAAGCTTCAGGAGGCTAATTTGCATATTCCAGGTGCCTTCTGGGAGAAGCGAAGTCTCCCTAAGCTAGAAGATCGTTGGGTACAGCCGGGACCAGCTGCTTCGAAAGCATCACCAAACCAGGGATTCAAGCTTCAGGAGGCTAATTTGCATATTCCAGGTGCCTTCTGGGAGAAGCGAAGTCTCCCTAAGCTAGAAGATCGTTGGGTACAGCCGGGACCAGCTGCTTCGAAAGCATCACCAAACCAGGGATTCAAGCTTCAGGAGGCTAATTTGCATATTCCAGGTGCCTTCTGGGAGAAGCGAAGTCTCCCTAAGCTAGAAGATTGTTGGGTACAGCCGGGACCAGCTGCTTCGAAAGCATCACCAAACCAGGGATTCAAGCTTCAGGAGGCTAATTTGCATATTCCAGGTGCCTTCTGGGAGAAGCGAAGTCTCCCTAAGCTAGAAGATCGTTGGGTACAGCCGGGACCAGCTGCTTCGAAAGCATCACCAAACCAGGGATTCAAGCTTCAGGAGGCTAATTTGCATATTCCAGGTGCCTTCTGGGAGAAGCGAAGTCTCCCTAAGCTAGAAGATCGTTGGGTACAGCCGGGACCAGCTGCTTCGAAAGCATCACCAAACCAGGGATTCAAGCTTCAGGAGGCTAATTTGCATATTCCAGGTGCCTTCTGGGAGAAGCGAAGTCTCCCTAAGCTAGAAGATCGTTGGGTACAGCCGGGACCAGCTGCTTCGAAAGCATCACCAAACCAGGGATTCAAGCTTCAGGAGGCTAATTTGCATATTCCAGGTGCCTTCTGGGAGAAGCGAAGTCTCCCTAAGCTAGAAGATCGTTGGGTACAGCCGGGACCAGCTGCTTCGAAAGCATCACCAAACCAGGGATTCAAGCTTCAGGAGGCTAATTTGCATATTCCAGGTGCCTTCTGGGAGAAGCGAAGTCTCCCTAAGCTAGAAGATCGTTGGGTACAGCCGGGACCAGCTGCTTCGAAAGCATCACCAAACCAGGGATTCAAGCTTCAGGAGGCTAATTTGCATATTCCAGGTGCCTTCTGGGAGAAGCGAAGTCTCCCTAAGCTAGAAGATCGTTGGGTACAGCCGGGACCAGCTGCTTCGAAAGCATCACCAAACCGCGCGCCTTAGGGCGCGCGAATTTTTGCCTGTAGGACATTATTGCAAGAGACCTTGGCTGAGTAGATTACACAAGAAGGAAAACACACAGCAAGTCAGCAGGATCTAGGAGCAACATGGCAGATGTGACAACCTACATGGTGAGCTGCAGCATGTGCTACATGTTCACAGATCGACCAGAAGAAGAATCCAATTTCACCTGTCAGAAGTGTAGACTAGTGGCCCTTTTAGAAGAAAAGGTGCGGGGTCTGGAAGAAAGAATAGCAACTTTGAAACTCATCAAAGAGAATGAAGACTTTCTAGACAGAACAGAAGCATCTCTACTGGTCACAGAAGGTGCAAAAAGTGTCAGAGAACCTCCAAAAGCAGATGAGTGGAAGCATGTGACCAAAAGAAGCAAGAAGACCATGGAGAAATCACCAACCACACAACTGGGGCAGCACGGTGGCTCAGTGGATAGCACTGCAGCCTTGCAGTGCTGGGGTCCTGGGTTCGAATCCCACCCAGGACAACATCTGCAAAGAGTTTGTATGTTCTCTCCGTGTTTGCGTGGGTTTCCTCCGGGCACTCCGGTTTCCTCCCACATTCCAAAGACATACTGATAGGGATTCTAGATTGTGAGCTCCATTGGGGACAGCGATGATAATGTGTGCAAATTGTAAAGCGCTGCGGAATATGTTAGCGCTATATAAAAATAAAGATTATTATTATTATTATTAACTGAAGAACCGATATCAAATCTTTGTAGAGGATGAAGATGGCACACCTAAGAATGAAGCAATACCAGCAAGCAAAAAAGAAAAGGGCACACAGCAACAAGTGACAGCAAAAAGTACAGCCAAGAAGCAACGAAGAGTGGTGGTGGTGGGAGACTCACTACTGAGAGGCACAGAAGCAGCCATCTGCAGACCGGACATAACTGCAAGAGAAGTATGCTGCCTTCCAGGTGCGATGATCAAGGATGTGACCGATAGGATACCAAAGCTCTTCAGCTCCAAGGACGTCCACCCATTTCTTCTGATACATGTTGGCACCAATGACACGGCAAGGAAGGACCTACCGACAATCTGCAAGGACTTTGAAGAGTTGGGGAAGAAAGTAAAGGAACTGGATGCACAGGTAGTTTTTTCTTCTATCCTTCCAGTAGATGGGCATGGCACCAGGAGATGGAACAGGATCCTTGATGCAAACAACTGGCTAAGACGATGGTGCAGACAACAAGGATTTGGATTCCTGGACCACGGTGTGAATTACTGGTATGATGGACTCCTCGCCAGAGACGGACTACACCTCAACAAACCTGGGAAACACACATTCGCCAGAAGACTCGCTACACTCATCAGGAGGGCGTTAAACTAGAAGAAGAGGGGACGGGAAGAAAAACATTAGACTCGAACAAAGACGACCCAGGAAAACATACTCAGAAGGGAGGTAAGAACATTTCTAAAACAATCCACAGTGAGGAGATTGGAACAAAACAAAATCCTCTAAACTGCATGCTCGCAAACGCCAGAAGCCTGACAAACAAGATGGAAGAACTAGAAGCAGAAATATCTACAGGTAACTTTGACATAGTGGGAATAACCGAGACATGGTTAGATGAAAGCTATGACTGGGCAGTTAACTTACAGGGTTACAGTCTGTTTAGAAAGGATCGTAAAAATCGGAGAGGAGGAGGGGTTTGTCTCTATGTAAAGTCTTGTCTAAAGTCCACTTTAAGGGAGGATATTAGCGAAGGGAATGAAGATGTCGAGTCCATATGGGTTGAAATTCATGGAGGGAAAAATGGTAACAAAATTCTCATTGGGGTCTGTTACAAACCCCCAAATATAACAGAAAGCATGGAAAGTCTACTTCTAAAGCAGATAGATGAAGCTGCAACCCATAATGAGGTCCTGGTTATGGGGGACTTTAACTACCCGGATATTAACTGGGAAACAGAAACCTGTGAAACCCATAAAGGCAACAGGTTTCTGCTAATAACCAAGAAAAATTATCTTTCACAATTGGTGCAGAATCCAACCAGAGGAGCAGCACTTTTAGACCTAATACTATCTAATAGACCTGACAGAATAACAAATCTGCAGGTGGTTGGGCATTTAGGAAATAGCGACCACAATATTGTGCAGTTTCACCTGTCTTTCACTAGGGGGACTTGTCAGGGAGTCACAAAAACATTGAACTTTAGGAAGGCAAAGTTTGAACAGCTTAGAGATGCCCTTAATCTGGTAGACTGGGACAATATCCTCAGAAATGAGAATACAGATAATAAATGGGAAATGTTTAAGAACATCCTAAATAGGCAGTGTAAGCGGTTTATACCTTGTGGGAATAAAAGGACTAGAAATAGGAAAAACCCAATGTGGCTAAACAAAGAAGTAAGACAGGCAATTAACAGTAAAAAGAAAGCATTTGCACTACTAAAGCAGGATGGCACCATTGAAGCTCTAAAAAACTATAGGGAGAAAAATACTTTATCTAAAAAACTAATTAAAGCTGCCAAAAAGGAAACAGAGAAGCACATTGCTAAGGAGAGTAAAACTAATCCCAAACTGTTCTTCAACTATATCAATAGTAAAAGAATAAAAACTGAAAATGTAGGCCCCTTAAAAAATAGTGAGGAAAGAATGGTTGTAGATGACGAGGAAAAAGCTAACATATTAAACACCTTCTTCTCCACGGTATTCACGGTGGAAAATGAAATGCTAGGTGAAATCCCAAGAAACAATGAAAACCCTATATTAAGAGTCACCAATCTAACCCAAGAAGAGGTGCGAAACCGGCTAAATAAGATTAAAATAGATAAATCTCCGGGTCCGGATGGCATACACCCACGAGTACTAAGAGAACTAAGTAATGTAATAGATAAACCATTATTTCTTATTTTTAGTGACTCTATAGCGACAGGGTCTGTTCCGCAGGACTGGCGCATAGCAAATGTGGTGCCAATATTCAAAAAGGGCTCTAAAAGTGAACCTGGAAATTATAGGCCAGTAAGTCTAACCTCTATTGTTGGTAAAATATTTGAAGGGTTTCTGAGGGATGTTATTCTGGATTATCTCAATGAGAATAACTGTTTAACTCCATATCAGCATGG
>NW_027194803.1:0-31738 GCF_032444005.1 Ranitomeya imitator | reverse complement strand
GAAAAGTGTGATATGTTTTCAGGTATCTCCTATACTAATAGAGCCACATGCTCACCGGTTTGCCACATGATGTAGGCCTATGGACTGAACAAGAAACCACCAAAAATTTTAACCAGTCATCGTTCTCACAACACTGAGGACCAGTCTCATTCGAAATGACTTCTCCATGCATTTTATGCATTGGTAAAAGCACTATGATGAAAAGTGTGATATGTTTTCAGGTATCTCCTATACTAATAGAGCCACATGCTCACCGGTTTGCCACATGATGTAGGCCTATGGACTGAACAAGAAACCACCAAAAATTTTAACCAGTCATCGTTCTCACAACACTGAGGACCAGTCATTCGAAATGACTTCTCCATGCATTTTATGCATTGGTAAAAGCACTATGATGAAAAGTGTGATATGTTTTCAGGTATCTCCTATACTAATAGAGCCACATGCTCACCGGTTTGCCACATGATGTAGGCCTATGGACTGAACAAGAAACCACCAAAAATTTTAACCAGTCATCGTTCTCACAACACTGAGGACCAGTCATTCGAAATGACTTCTCCATGCATTTTATGCATTGGTAAAAGCACTATGATGAAAAGTGTGATATGTTTTCAGGTATCTCCTATACTAATAGAGCCACATGCTCACCGGTTTGCCACATGATGTAGGCCTATGGACTGAACAAGAAACCACCAAAAATTTTAACCAGTCATCGTTCTCACAACACTGAGGACCAGTCATTCGAAATGACTTCTCCATGCATTTTATGCATTGGTAAAAGCACTATGATGAAAAGTGTGATATGTTTTCAGGTATCTCCTATACTAATAGAGCCACATGCTCACCGGTTTGCCACATGATGTAGGCCTATGGACTGAACAAGAAACCACCAAAAATTTTAACCAGTCATCGTTCTCACAACACTGAGGACCAGTCATTCGAAATGACTTCTCCATGCATTTTATGCATTGGTAAAAGCACTATGATGAAAAGTGTGATATGTTTTCAGGTATCTCCTATACTAATAGAGCCACATGCTCACCGGTTTGCCACATGATGTAGGCCTATGGACTGAACAAGAAACCACCAAAAATTTTAACCAGTCATCGTTCTCACAACACTGAGGACCAGTCATTCGAAATGACTTCTCCATGCATTTTATGCATTGGTAAAAGCACTATGATGAAAAGTGTGATATGTTTTCAGGTATCTCCTATACTAATAGAGCCACATGCTCACCGGTTTGCCACATGATGTAGGCCTATGGACTGAACAAGAAACCACCAAAAATTTTAACCAGTCATCGTTCTCACAACACTGAGGACCAGTCATTCGAAATGACTTCTCCATGCATTTTATGCATTGGTAAAAGCACTATGATGAAAAGTGTGATATGTTTTCAGGTATCTCCTATACTAATAGAGCCACATGCTCACCGGTTTGCCACATGATGTAGGCCTATGGACTGAACAAGAAACCACCAAAAATTTTAACCAGTCATCGTTCTCACAACACTGAGGACCAGTCATTCGAAATGACTTCTCCATGCATTTTATGCATTGGTAAAAGCACTATGATGAAAAGTGTGATATGTTTTCAGGTATCTCCTATACTAATAGAGCCACATGCTCACCGGTTTGCCACATGATGTAGGCCTATGGACTGAACAAGAAACCACCAAAAATTTTAACCAGTCATCGTTCTCACAACACTGAGGACCAGTCATTCGAAATGACTTCTCCATGCATTTTATGCATTGGTAAAAGCACTATGATGAAAAGTGTGATATGTTTTCAGGTATCTCCTATACTAATAGAGCCACATGCTCACCGGTTTGCCACATGATGTAGGCCTATGGACTGAACAAGAAACCACCAAAAATTTTAACCAGTCATCGTTCTCACAACACTGAGGACCAGTCATTCGAAATGACTTCTCCATGCATTTTATGCATTGGTAAAAGCACTATGATGAAAAGTGTGATATGTTTTCAGGTATCTCCTATACTAATAGAGCCACATGCTCACCGGTTTGCCACATGATGTAGGCCTATGGACTGAACAAGAAACCACCAAAAATTTTAACCAGTCATCGTTCTCACAACACTGAGGACCAGTCATTCGAAATGACTTCTCCATGCATTTTATGCATTGGTAAAAGCACTATGATGAAAAGTGTGATATGTTTTCAGGTATCTCCTATACTAATAGAGCCACATGCTCACCGGTTTGCCACATGATGTAGGCCTATGGACTGAACAAGAAACCACCAAAAATTTTAACCAGTCATCGTTCTCACAACACTGAGGACCAGTCATTCGAAATGACTTCTCCATGCATTTTATGCATTGGTAAAAGCACTATGATGAAAAGTGTGATATGTTTTCAGGTATCTCCTATACTAATAGAGCCACATGCTCACCGGTTTGCCACATGATGTAGGCCTATGGACTGAACAAGAAACCACCAAAAATTTTAACCAGTCATCGTTCTCACAACACTGAGGACCAGTCATTCGAAATGACTTCTCCATGCATTTTATGCATTGGTAAAAGCACTATGATGAAAAGTGTGATATGTTTTCAGGTATCTCCTATACTAATAGAGCCACATGCTCACCGGTTTGCCACATGATGTAGGCCTATGGACTGAACAAGAAACCACCAAAAATTTTAACCAGTCATCGTTCTCACAACACTGAGGACCAGTCATTCGAAATGACTTCTCCATGCATTTTATGCATTGGTAAAAGCACTATGATGAAAAGTGTGATATGTTTTCAGGTATCTCCTATACTAATAGAGCCACATGCTCACCGGTTTGCCACATGATGTAGGCCTATGGACTGAACAAGAAACCACCAAAAATTTTAACCAGTCATCGTTCTCACAACACTGAGGACCAGTCATTCGAAATGACTTCTCCATGCATTTTATGCATTGGTAAAAGCACTATGATGAAAAGTGTGATATGTTTTCAGGTATCTCCTATACTAATAGAGCCACATGCTCACCGGTTTGCCACATGATGTAGGCCTATGGACTGAACAAGAAACCACCAAAAATTTTAACCAGTCATCGTTCTCACAACACTGAGGACCAGTCATTCGAAATGACTTCTCCATGCATTTTATGCATTGGTAAAAGCACTATGATGAAAAGTGTGATATGTTTTCAGGTATCTCCTATACTAATAGAGCCACATGCTCACCGGTTTGCCACATGATGTAGGCCTATGGACTGAACAAGAAACCACCAAAAATTTTAACCAGTCATCGTTCTCACAACACTGAGGACCAGTCATTCGAAATGACTTCTCCATGCATTTTATGCATTGGTAAAAGCACTATGATGAAAAGTGTGATATGTTTTCAGGTATCTCCTATACTAATATAGCCACATGCTCACCGGTTTGCCACATGATGTAGGCCTATGGACTGAACAAGAAACCACCAAAAATTTTAACCAGTCATCGTTCTCACAACACTGAGGACCAGTCATTCGAAATGACTTCTCCATGCATTTTATGCATTGGTAAAAGCACTATGATGAAAAGTGTGATATGTTTTCAGGTATCTCCTATACTAATAGAGCCACATGCTCACCGGTTTGCCACATGATGTAGGCCTATGGACTGAACAAGAAACCACCAAAAATTTTAACCAGTCATCGTTCTCACAACACTGAGGACCAGTCATTCGAAATGACTTCTCCATGCATTTTATGCATTGGTAAAAGCACAATGATGAAAAGTGTGATATGTTTTCAGGTATCTCCTATACTAATAGAGCCACATGCTCACCGGTTTGCCACATGATGTAGGCCTATGGACTGAACAAGAAACCACCAAAAATTTTAACCAGTCATCGTTCTCACAACACTGAGGACCAGTCATTCGAAATGACTTCTCCATGCATTTTATGCATTGGTAAAAGCACTATGATGAAAAGTGTGATATGTTTTCAGGTATCTCCTATACTAATAGAGCCACATGCTCACCGGTTTGCCACATGATGTAGGCCTATGGACTGAACAAGAAACCACCAAAAATTTTAACCAGTCATCGTTCTCACAACACTGAGGACCAGTCATTCGAAATGACTTCTCCATGCATTTTATGCATTGGTAAAAGCACTATGATGAAAAGTGTGATAAGTTTTCAGGTATCTCCTATACTAATATAGCCACATGCTCACCGGTTTGCCACATGATGTAGGCCTATGGACTGAACAAGAAACCACCAAAAATTTTAACCAGTCATCGTTCTCACAACACTGAGGACCAGTCATTCGAAATGACTTCTCCATGCATTTTATGCATTGGCAAAAGCACTATGATGAAAAGTGTGATAAGTTTTCAGGTATCTCCTATACTAATATAGCCACATGCTCACCGGTTTGCCACATGATGTAGGCCTATGGACTGAACAAGAAACCACCAAAAATTTTAACCAGTCATCGTTCTCACAACACTGAGGACCAGTCATTCGAAATGACTTCTCCATGCATTTTATGCATTGGTAAAAGCACTATGATGAAAAGTGTGATATGTTTTCAGGTATCTCCTATACTAATAGAGCCACATGCTCACCGGTTTGCCACATGATGTAGGCCTATGGACTGAACAAGAAACCACCAAAAATTTTAACCAGTCATCGTTCTCACAACACTGAGGACCAGTCATTCGAAATGACTTCTCCATGCATTTTATGCATTGGTAAAAGCACAATGATGAAAAGTGTGATATGTTTTCAGGTATCTCCTATACTAATAGAGCCACATGCTCACCGGTTTGCCACATGATGTAGGCCTATGGACTGAACAAGAAACCACCAAAAATTTTAACCAGTCATCGTTCTCACAACACTGAGGACCAGTCATTCGAAATGACTTCTCCATGCATTTTATGCATTGGTAAAAGCACTATGATTGAAAAGTGTGATATGTTTTCAGGTATCTCCTATACTAATAGAGCCACATGCTCACCGGTTTGCCACATGATGTAGGCCTATGGACTGAACAAGAAACCACCAAAAATTTTAACCAGTCATCGTTCTCACAACACTGAGGACCAGTCATTCGAAATGACTTCTCCATGCATTTTATGCATTGGTAAAAGCACTATGATGAAAAGTGTGATAAGTTTTCAGGTATCTCCTATACTAATAGAGCCACATGCTCACCGGTTTGCCACATGATGTAGGCCTATGGACTGAACAAGAAACCACCAAAAATTTTAACCAGTCATCGTTCTCACAACACTGAGGACCAGTCATTCGAAATGACTTCTCCATGCATTTTATGCATTGGCAAAAGCACTATGATGAAAAGTGTGATATGTTTTCAGGTATCTCCTATACTAATAGAGCCACATGCTCACCGGTTTGCCACATGATGTAGGCCTATGGACTGAACAAGAAACCACCAAAAATTTTAACCAGTCATCGTTCTCACAACACTGAGGACCAGTCATCCGAAATGACTTCTCCATGCATTTTATGCATTGGTAAAAGCACTATGATGAAAAGTGTGATATGTTTTCAGGTATCTCCTATACTAATAGAGCCACATGCTCACCGGTTTGCCACATGATGTAGGCCTATGGACTGAACAAGAAACCACCAAAAATTTTAACCAGTCATCGTTCTCACAACACTGAGGACCAGTCATCCGAAATGACTTCTCCATGCATTTTATGCATTGGTAAAAGCACTATGATGAAAAGTGTGATATGTTTTCAGGTATCTCCTATACTAATAGAGCCACATGCTCACCGGTTTGCCACATGATGTAGGCCTATGGACTGAACAAGAAACCACCAAAAATTTTAACCAGTCATCGTTCTCACAACACTGAGGACCAGTCATTCGAAATGACTTCTCCATGCATTTTATGCATTGGTAAAAGCACTATGATGAAAAGTGTGATGTTTTCAGGTATCTCCTATACTAATAGAGCCACATGCTCACCGGTTTGCCACATGATGTAGGCCTATGGACTGAACAAGAAACCACCAAAAATTTTAACCAGTCATCGTTCTCACAACACTGAGGACCCAGTCATTCGAAATGACTTCTCCATGCATTTTATGCATTGGTAAAAGCACTATGATGAAAAGTGTGATATGTTTTCAGGTATCTCCTATACTAATAGAGCCACATGCTCACCGGTTTGCCACATGATGTAGGCCTATGGACTGAACAAGAAACCACCAAAAATTTTAACCAGTCATTGTTCTCACAACACTGAGGACCAGTCATTCGAAATGACTTCTCCATGCATTTTATGCATTGGTAAAAGCACTATGATGAAAAGTGTGATATGTTTTCAGGTATCTCCTATACTAATAGAGCCACATGCTCACCGGTTTGCCACATGATGTAGGCCTATGGACTGAACAAGAAACCACCAAAAATTTTAACCAGTCATCGTTCTCACAACACTGAGGACCAGTCATTCGAAATGACTTCTCCATGCATTTTATGCATTGGTAAAAGCACTATGATGAAAAGTGTGATATGTTTTCAGGTATCTCCTATACTAATAGAGCCACATGCTCACCGGTTTGCCACATGATGTAGGCCTATGGACTGAACAAGAAACCACCAAAAATTTTAACCAGTCATCGTTCTCACAACACTGAGGACCAGTCATTCGAAATGACTTCTCCATGCATTTTATGCATTGGTAAAAGCACTATGATGAAAAGTGTGATATGTTTTCAGGTATCTCCTATACTAATAGAGCCACATGCTCACCGGTTTGCCACATGATGTAGGCCTATGGACTGAACAAGAAACCACCAAAAATTTTAACCAGTCATCGTTCTCACAACACTGAGGACCAGTCATTCGAAATGACTTCTCCATGCATTTTATGCATTGGTAAAAGCACTATGATGAAAAGTGTGATATGTTTTCAGGTATCTCCTATACTAATATAGCCACATGCTCACCGGTTTGCCACATGATGTAGGCCTATGGACTGAACAAGAAACCACCAAAAATTTTAACCAGTCATCGTTCTCACAACACTGAGGACCAGTCATTCGAAATGACTTCTCCATGCATTTTATGCATTGGTAAAAGCACTATGATGAAAAGTGTGATATGTTTTCAGGTATCTCCTATACTAATAGAGCCACATGCTCACCGGTTTGCCACATGATGTAGGCCTATGGACTGAACAAGAAACCACCAAAAATTTTAACCAGTCATCGTTCTCACAACACTGAGGACCAGTCATTCGAAATGACTTCTCCATGCATTTTATGCATTGGTAAAAGCACTATGATGAAAAGTGTGATATGTTTTCAGGTATCTCCTATACTAATAGAGCCACATGCTCACCGGTTTGCCACATGATGTAGGCCTATGGACTGAACAAGAAACCACCAAAAATTTTAACCAGTCATCGTTCTCACAACACTGAGGACCAGTCATTCGAAATGACTTCTCCATGCATTTTATGCATTGGTAAAAGCACTATGATGAAAAGTGTGATATGTTTTCAGGTATCTCCTATACTAATAGAGCCACATGCTCACCGGTTTGCCACATGATGTAGGCCTATGGACTGAACAAGAAACCACCAAAAATTTTAACCAGTCATCGTTCTCACAACACTGAGGACCAGTCATTCGAAATGACTTCTCCATGCATTTTATGCATTGGTAAAAGCACTATGATGAAAAGTGTGATATGTTTTCAGGTATCTCCTATACTAATAGAGCCACATGCTCACCGGTTTGCCACATGATGTAGGCCTATGGACTGAACAAGAAACCACCAAAAATTTTAACCAGTCATCGTTCTCACAACACTGAGGACCAGTCATTCGAAATGACTTCTCCATGCATTTTATGCATTGGTAAAAGCACTATGATGAAAAGTGTGATATGTTTTCAGGTATCTCCTATACTAATAGAGCCACATGCTCACCGGTTTGCCACATGATGTAGGCCTATGGACTGAACAAGAAACCACCAAAAATTTTAACCAGTCATCGTTCTCACAACACTGAGGACCAGTCATCCGAAATGACTTCTCCATGCATTTTATGCATTGGTAAAAGCACTATGATGAAAAGTGTGATATGTTTTCAGGTATCTCCTATACTAATAGAGCCACATGCTCACCGGTTTGCCACATGATGTAGGCCTATGGACTGAACAAGAAACCACCAAAAATTTTAACCAGTCATCGTTCTCACAACACTGAGGACCAGTCATTCGAAATGACTTCTCCATGCATTTTATGCATTGGTAAAAGCACTATGATGAAAAGTGTGATATGTTTTCAGGTATCTCCTATACTAATAGAGCCACATGCTCACCGGTTTGCCATATGATGTAGGCCTATGGACTGAACAAGAAACCACCAAAAATTTTAACCAGTCATCGTTCTCACAACACTGAGGACCAGTCATTCGAAATGACTTCTCCATGCATTTTATGCATTGGTAAAAGCACTATGATGAAAAGTGTGATATGTTTTCAGGTATCTCCTATACTAATAGAGCCACATGCTCACCGGTTTGCCACATGATGTAGGCCTATGGACTGAACAAGAAACCACCAAAAATTTTAACCAGTCATCGTTCTCACAACACTGAGGACCAGTCATTCGAAATGACTTCTCCATGCATTTTATGCATTGGTAAAAGCACTATGATGAAAAGTGTGATATGTTTTCAGGTATCTCCTATACTAATAGAGCCACATGCTCACCGGTTTGCCACATGATGTAGGCCTATGGACTGAACAAGAAACCACCAAAAATTTTAACCAGTCATCGTTCTCACAACACTGAGGACCAGTCATCCGAAATGACTTCTCCATGCATTTTATGCATTGGTAAAAGCACTATGATGAAAAGTGTGATATGTTTTCAGGTATCTCCTATACTAATAGAGCCACATGCTCACCGGTTTGCCACATGATGTAGGCCTATGGACTGAACAAGAAACCACCAAAAATTTTAACCAGTCATCGTTCTCACAACACTGAGGACCAGTCATTCGAAATGACTTCTCCATGCATTTTATGCATTGGTAAAAGCACTATGATGAAAAGTGTGATATGTTTTCAGGTATCTCCTATACTAATAGAGCCACATGCTCACCGGTTTGCCACATGATGTAGGCCTATGGACTGAACAAGAAACCACCAAAAATTTTAACCAGTCATCGTTCTCACAACACTGAGGACCAGTCATCCGAAATGACTTCTCCATGCATTTTATGCATTGGTAAAAGCACTATGATGAAAAGTGTGATATGTTTTCAGGTATCTCCTATACTAATAGAGCCACATGCTCACCGGTTTGCCACATGATGTAGGCCTATGGACTGAACAAGAAACCACCAAAAATTTTAACCAGTCATCGTTCTCACAACACTGAGGACCAGTCATTCGAAATGACTTCTCCATGCATTTTATGCATTGGTAAAAGCACTATGATGAAAAGTGTGATATGTTTTCAGGTATCTCCTATACTAATAGAGCCACATGCTCACCGGTTTGCCACATGATGTAGGCCTATGGACTGAACAAGAAACCACCAAAAATTTTAACCAGTCATCGTTCTCACAACACTGAGGACCAGTCATTCGAAATGACTTCTCCATGCATTTTATGCATTGGTAAAAGCACTATGATGAAAAGTGTGATATGTTTTCAGGTATCTCCTATACTAATAGAGCCACATGCTCACCGGTTTGCCACATGATGTAGGCCTATGGACTGAACAAGAAACCACCAAAAATTTTAACCAGTCATCGTTCTCACAACACTGAGGACCAGTCATCCGAAATGACTTCTCCATGCATTTTATGCATTGGTAAAAGCACTATGATGAAAAGTGTGATATGTTTTCAGTTATCTCCTATACTAATAGAGCCACATGCTCACCGGTTTGCCACATGATGTAGGCCTATGGACTGAACAAGAAACCACCAAAAATTTTAACCAGTCATCGTTCTCACAACACTGAGGACCAGTCATCCGAAATGACTTCTCCAAGCATTTTATGCATTGGTAAAAGCACTATGATGAAAAGTGTGATATGTTTTCAGGTATCTCCTATACTAATAGAGCCACATGCTCACCGGTTTGCCACATGATGTAGGCCTATGGACTGAACAAGAAACCACCAAAAATTTTAACCAGTCATCGTTCTCACAACACTGAGGACCAGTCATTCGAAATGACTTCTCCATGCATTTTATGCATTGGTAAAAGCACTATGATGAAAAGTGTGATGTTTTCAGGTATCTCCTATACTAATAGAGCCACATGCTCACCGGTTTGCCACATGATGTAGGCCTATGGACTGAACAAGAAACCACCAAAAATTTTAACCAGTCATCGTTCTCACAACACTGAGGACCAGTCATTCGAAATGACTTCTCCATGCATTTTATGCATTGGTAAAAGCACTATGATGAAAAGTGTGATATGTTTTCAGGTATCTCCTATACTAATAGAGCCACATGCTCACCGGTTTGCCACATGATGTAGGCCTATGGACTGAACAAGAAACCACCAAAAATTTTAACCAGTCATCGTTCTCACAACACTGAGGACCAGTCATCCGAAATGACTTCTCCATGCATTTTATGCATTGGTAAAAGCACTATGATGAAAAGTGTGATATGTTTTCAGGTATCTCCTATACTAATAGAGCCACATGCTCACCGGTTTGCCACATGATGTAGGCCTATGGACTGAACAAGAAACCACCAAAAATTTTAACCAGTCATCGTTCTCACAACACTGAGGACCAGTCATTCGAAATGACTTCTCCATGCATTTTATGCATTGGTAAAAGCACTATGATGAAAAGTGTGATATGTTTTCAGGTATCTCCTATACTAATAGAGCCACATGCTCACCGGTTTGCCACATGATGTAGGCCTATGGACTGAACAAGAAACCACCAAAAATTTTAACCAGTCATCGTTCTCACAACACTGAGGACCAGTCATTCGAAATGACTTCTCCATGCATTTTATGCATTGGTAAAAGCACTATGATGAAAAGTGTGATATGTTTTCAGGTATCTCCTATACTAATAGAGCCACATGCTCACCGGTTTGCCACATGATGTAGGCCTATGGACTGAACAAGAAACCACCAAAAATTTTAACCAGTCATCGTTCTCACAACACTGAGGACCAGTCATTCGAAATGACTTCTCCATGCATTTTATGCATTGGTAAAAGCACTATGATGAAAAGTGTGATATGTTTTCAGGTATCTCCTATACTAATAGAGCCACATGCTCACCGGTTTGCCACATGATGTAGGCCTATGGACTGAACAAGAAACCACCAAAAATTTTAACCAGTCATCGTTCTCACAACACTGAGGACCAGTCATTCGAAATGACTTCTCCATGCATTTTATGCATTGGTAAAAGCACTATGATGAAAAGTGTGATATGTTTTCAGGTATCTCCTATACTAATAGAGCCACATGCTCACCGGTTTGCCACATGATGTAGGCCTATGGACTGAACAAGAAACCACCAAAAATTTTAACCAGTCATCGTTCTCACAACACTGAGGACCAGTCATTCGAAATGACTTCTCCATGCATTTTATGCATTGGTAAAAGCACTATGATGAAAAGTGTGATATGTTTTCAGGTATCTCCTATACTAATAGAGCCACATGCTCACCGGTTTGCCACATGATGTAGGCCTATGGACTGAACAAGAAACCACCAAAAATTTTAACCAGTCATCGTTCTCACAACACTGAGGACCAGTCATTCGAAATGACTTCTCCATGCATTTTATGCATTGGTAAAAGCACTATGATGAAAAGTGTGATATGTTTTCAGGTATCTCCTATACTAATAGAGCCACATGCTCACCGGTTTGCCACATGATGTAGGCCTATGGACTGAACAAGAAACCACCAAAAATTTTAACCAGTCATCGTTCTCACAAGACTGAGGACGAGTCATTCGAAATGACTTCTCCATGCATTTTATGCATTGGTAAAAGCACTATGATGAAAAGTGTGATATGTTTTCAGGTATCTCCTATACTAATAGAGCCACATGCTCACCGGTTTGCCACATGATGTAGGCCTATGGACTGAACAAGAAACCACCAAAAATTTTAACCAGTCATCGTTCTCACAACACTGAGGACCAGTCATTCGAAATGACTTCTCCATGCATTTTATGCATTGGTATAAGCACTATGATGAAAAGTGTGATATGTTTTCAGGTATCTCCTATACTAATAGAGCCACATGCTCACCGGTTTGCCACATGATGTAGGCCTATGGACTGAACAAGAAACCACCAAAAATTTTAACCAGTCATCGTTCTCACAACACTGAGGACCAGTCATTCGAAATGACTTCTCCATGCATTTTATGCATTGGTAAAAGCACTATGATGAAAAGTGTGATATGTTTTCAGGTATCTCCTATACTAATAGAGCCACATGCTCACCGGTTTGCCACATGATGTAGGCCTATGGACTAAACAAGAAACCACCAAAAATTTTAACCAGTCATCGTTCTCACAACACTGAGGACCAGTCATTCGAAATGACTTCTCCATGCATTTTATGCATTGGTAAAAGCACAATGATGAAAAGTGTGATATGTTTTCAGGTATCTCCTATACTAATAGAGCCACATGCTCACCGGTTTGCCACATGATGTAGGCCTATGGACTGAACAAGAAACCACCAAAAATTTTAACCAGTCATCGTTCTCACAACACTGAGGACCAGTCATTCGAAATGACTTCTCCATGCATTTTATGCATTGGTAAAAGCACTATGATTGAAAAGTGTGATATGTTTTCAGGTATCTCCTATACTAATAGAGCCACATGCTCACCGGTTTGCCACATGATGTAGGCCTATGGACTGAACAAGAAACCACCAAAAATTTTAACCAGTCATCGTTCTCACAACACTGAGGACCAGTCATTCGAAATGACTTCTCCATGCATTTTATGCATTGGTAAAAGCACTATGATGAAAAGTGTGATAAGTTTTCAGGTATCTCCTATACTAATATAGCCACATGCTCACCGGTTTGCCACATGATGTAGGCCTATGGACTGAACAAGAAACCACCAAAAATTTTAACCAGTCATCGTTCTCACAACACTGAGGACCAGTCATTCGAAATGACTTCTCCATGCATTTTATGCATTGGCAAAAGCACTATGATGAAAAGTGTGATATGTTTTCAGGTATCTCCTATACTAATAGAGCCACATGCTCACCGGTTTGCCACATGATGTAGGCCTATGGACTGAACAAGAAACCACCAAAAATTTTAACCAGTCATCGTTCTCACAACACTGAGGACCAGTCATCCGAAATGACTTCTCCATGCATTTTATGCATTGGTAAAAGCACTATGATGAAAAGTGTGATATGTTTTCAGGTATCTCCTATACTAATAGAGCCACATGCTCACCGGTTTGCCACATGATGTAGGCCTATGGACTGAACAAGAAACCACCAAAAATTTTAACCAGTCATCGTTCTCACAACACTGAGGACCAGTCATCCGAAATGACTTCTCCATGCATTTTATGCATTGGTAAAAGCACTATGATGAAAAGTGTGATATGTTTTCAGTAGTGTTGAGCGATACCGTCCGATACTTGAAAGTATCGGTATCGGATAGTATCGGCCGATACCCGAAAAATATCGGATATCGCCGATACCGATATCCGATACCAATACAAGTCAATGGGACATCAAGTATCGGAAGGTATCCTCATGGATCCCAGGGTCTGAAGGAGAGGAAACTCTCCTTCAGGCCCTGGGATCCATATTAAAGTGTAAAATAAAGAATTAAAATAAAAAATATTGTTATATTCACCTCTCCAGCGGCCCCTGGACATCAGCGGGAGGATCCGGCGTCCGGCACGGCTTCTTTCTTCAAAATGCGCGCCTTCAGGACCTGTGGAATGACGTCCCGGCTTCTGATTGGTCGCGTGCCGCCCATGTGACCGCCACGCGACCAATCAGAAGCCGCGACGTCATTCCTCAGGTCCTAGAAGGCGCTCATTCTAGGACTTTAGCTGAGGAATGACGTCGCGGCTTCTGATTGGTCGCGTGGCGGTCACATGGGCGGCACGCGACCAATCAGAAGCCGGGACGTCATTCCACAGGTCCTGAAGGCGCGCATTTTGAAGAAAGAAGCCGTGCCGGACGCCGGATCCTCCCGCTGATGTCCAGGGGCCGCCGGAGAGGTGAATATAACAATATTTTTTATTTTAATTCTTTATTTTACACTTCCGATACCGATACCCGATATCACAAAAATATCGGATCTCGGTATCGGAATTCCGATACCGCAAGTATCGGCCGATACCCGATACTTGCGGTATCGGAATGCTCAACACTAGTTTTCAGGTATCTCCTATACTAATAGAGCCACATGCTCACCGGTTTGCCACATGATGTAGGCCTATGGACTGAACAAGAAACCACCAAAAATTTTAACCAGTCATCGTTCTCACAACACTGAGGACCAGTCATTCGAAATGACTTCTCCATGCATTTTATGCATTGGTAAAAGCACTATGATGAAAAGTGTGATGTTTTCAGGTATCTCCTATACTAATAGAGCCACATGCTCACCGGTTTGCCACATGATGTAGGCCTATGGACTGAACAAGAAACCACCAAAAATTTTAACCAGTCATCGTTCTCACAACACTGAGGACCAGTCATTCGAAATGACTTCTCCATGCATTTTATGCATTGGTAAAAGCACTATGATGAAAAGTGTGATATGTTTTCAGGTATCTCCTATACTAATAGAGCCACATGCTCACCGGTTTGCCACATGATGTAGGCCTATGGACTGAACAAGAAACCACCAAAAATTTTAACCAGTCATTGTTCTCACAACACTGAGGACCAGTCATTCGAAATGACTTCTCCATGCATTTTATGCATTGGTAAAAGCACTATGATGAAAAGTGTGATATGTTTTCAGGTATCTCCTATACTAATAGAGCCACATGCTCACCGGTTTGCCACATGATGTAGGCCTATGGACTGAACAAGAAACCACCAAAAATTTTAACCAGTCATCGTTCTCACAACACTGAGGACCAGTCATTCGAAATGACTTCTCCATGCATTTTATGCATTGGTAAAAGCACTATGATGAAAAGTGTGATATGTTTTCAGGTATCTCCTATACTAATAGAGCCACATGCTCACCGGTTTGCCACATGATGTAGGCCTATGGACTGAACAAGAAACCACCAAAAATTTTAACCAGTCATCGTTCTCACAACACTGAGGACCAGTCATTCGAAATGACTTCTCCATGCATTTTATGCATTGGTAAAAGCACTATGATGAAAAGTGTGATATGTTTTCAGGTATCTCCTATACTAATAGAGCCACATGCTCACCGGTTTGCCACATGATGTAGGCCTATGGACTGAACAAGAAACCACCAAAAATTTTAACCAGTCATCGTTCTCACAACACTGAGGACCAGTCATTCGAAATGACTTCTCCATGCATTTTATGCATTGGTAAAAGCACTATGATGAAAAGTGTGATATGTTTTCAGGTATCTCCTATACTAATATAGCCACATGCTCACCGGTTTGCCACATGATGTAGGCCTATGGACTGAACAAGAAACCACCAAAAATTTTAACCAGTCATCGTTCTCACAACACTGAGGACCAGTCATTCGAAATGACTTCTCCATGCATTTTATGCATTGGTAAAAGCACTATGATGAAAAGTGTGATATGTTTTCAGGTATCTCCTATACTAATAGAGCCACATGCTCACCGGTTTGCCACATGATGTAGGCCTATGGACTGAACAAGAAACCACCAAAAATTTTAACCAGTCATCGTTCTCACAACACTGAGGACCAGTCATTCGAAATGACTTCTCCATGCATTTTATGCATTGGTAAAAGCACTATGATTGAAAAGTGTGATATGTTTTCAGGTATCTCCTATACTAATAGAGCCACATGCTCACCGGTTTGCCACATGATGTAGGCCTATGGACTGAACAAGAAACCACCAAAAATTTTAACCAGTCATCGTTCTCACAACACTGAGGACCAGTCATTCGAAATGACTTCTCCATGCATTTTATGCATTGGTAAAAGCACTATGATGAAAAGTGTGATATGTTTTCAGGTATCTCCTATACTAATAGAGCCACATGCTCACCGGTTTGCCACATGATGTAGGGCTATGGACAACAAGAAACCACCAAAAATTTTAACCAGTCATCGTTCTCACAACACTGAGGACCAGTCATTCGAAATGACTTCTCCATGCATTTTATGCATTGGTAAAAGCACTATGATGAAAAGTGTGATATGTTTTCAGGTATCTCCTATACTAATAGAGCCACATGCTCACCGGTTTGCCACATGATGTAGGCCTATGGACTGAACAAGAAACCACCAAAAATTTTAACCAGTCATCGTTCTCACAACACTGAGGACCAGTCATTCGAAATGACTTCTCCATGCATTTTATGCATTGGTAAAAGCACTATGATTGAAAAGTGTGATATGTTTTCAGGTATCTCCTATACTAATAGAGCCACATGCTCACCGGTTTGCCACATGATGTAGGCCTATGGACTGAACAAGAAACCACCAAAAATTTTAACCAGTCATCGTTCTCACAACACTGAGGACCAGTCATTCGAAATGACTTCTCCATGCATTTTATGCATTGGTAAAAGCACTATGATGAAAAGTGTGATATGTTTTCAGGTATCTCCTATACTAATAGAGCCACATGCTCACCGGTTTGCCACATGATGTAGGCCTATGGACTGAACAAGAAACCACCAAAAATTTTAACCAGTCATCGTTCTCACAACACTGAGGACCAGTCATTCGAAATGACTTCTCCATGCATTTTATGCATTGGTAAAAGCACTATGATGAAAAGTGTGATATGTTTTCAGGTATCTCCTATACTAATAGAGCCACATGCTCACCGGTTTGCCACATGATGTAGGCCTATGGACTGAACAAGAAACCACCAAAAATTTTAACCAGTCATCGTTCTCACAACACTGAGGACCAGTCATTCGAAATGACTTCTCCATGCATTTTATGCATTGGTAAAAGCACTATGATGAAAAGTGTGATATGTTTTCAGGTATCTCCTATACTAATAGAGCCACATGCTCACCGGTTTGCCACATGATGTAGGCCTATGGACTGAACAAGAAACCACCAAAAATTTTAACCAGTCATCGTTCTCACAACACTGAGGACCAGTCATTCGAAATGACTTCTCCATGCATTTTATGCATTGGTAAAAGCACTATGATGAAAAGTGTGATATGTTTTCAGGTATCTCCTATACTAATAGAGCCACATGCTCACCGGTTTGCCACATGATGTAGGCCTATGGACTGAACAAGAAACCACCAAAAATTTTAACCAGTCATCGTTCTCACAACACTGAGGACCAGTCATTCGAAATGACTTCTCCATGCATTTTATGCATTGGTAAAAGCACTATGATTGAAAAGTGTGATATGTTTTCAGGTATCTCCTATACTAATAGAGCCACATGCTCACCGGTTTGCCACATGATGTAGGCCTATGGACTGAACAAGAAACCACCAAAAATTTTAACCAGTCATCGTTCTCACAACACTGAGGACCAGTCATTCGAAATGACTTCTCCATGCATTTTATGCATTGGTAAAAGCACTATGATGAAAAGTGTGATATGTTTTCAGGTATCTCCTATACTAATAGAGCCACATGCTCACCGGTTTGCCACATGATGTAGGCCTATGGACTGAACAAGAAACCACCAAAAATTTTAACCAGTCATCGTTCTCACAACACTGAGGACCAGTCATTCGAAATGACTTCTCCATGCATTTTATGCATTGGTAAAAGCACTATGATGAAAAGTGTGATATGTTTTCAGGTATCTCCTATACTAATAGAGCCACATGCTCACCGGTTTGCCACATGATGTAGGCCTATGGACTGAACAAGAAACCACCAAAAATTTTAACCAGTCATCGTTCTCACAACACTGAGGACCAGTCATTCGAAATGACTTCTCCATGCATTTTATGCATTGGTAAAAGCACTATGATGAAAAGTGTGATATGTTTTCAGGTATCTCCTATACTAATAGAGCCACATGCTCACCGGTTTGCCACATGATGTAGGCCTATGGACTGAACAAGAAACCACCAAAAATTTTAACCAGTCATCGTTCTCACAACACTGAGGACCAGTCATTCGAAATGACTTCTCCATGCATTTTATGCATTGGCAAAAGCACTATGATGAAAAGTGTGATATGTTTTCAGGAATCTCCTATACTAATAGAGCCACATGCTCACCGGTTTGCCACATGATGTAGGCCTATGGACTGAACAAGAAACCACCAAAAATTTTAACCAGTCATCGTTCTCACAACACTGAGGACCAGTCATCCGAAATGACTTCTCCATGCATTTTATGCATTGGTAAAAGCACTATGATGAAAAGTGTGATATGTTTTCAGGTATCTCCTATACTAATAGAGCCACATGCTCACCGGTTTGCCACATGATGTAGGCCTATGGACTGAACAAGAAACCACCAAAAATTTTAACCAGTCATCGTTCTCACAACACTGAGGACCAGTCATCCGAAATGACTTCTCCATGCATTTTATGCATTGGTAAAAGCACTATGATGAAAAGTGTGATATGTTTTCAGGTATCTCCTATACTAATAGAGCCACATGCTCACCGGTTTGCCACATGATGTAGGCCTATGGACTGAACAAGAAACCACCAAAAATTTTAACCAGTCATCGTTCTCACAACACTGAGGACCAGTCATTCGAAATGACTTCTCCATGCATTTTATGCATTGGTAAAAGCACTATGATGAAAAGTGTGATATGTTTTCAGGTATCTCCTATACTAATAGAGCCACATGCTCACCGGTTTGCCACATGATGTAGGCCTATGGACTGAACAAGAAACCACCAAAAATTTTAACCAGTCATCGTTCTCACAACACTGAGGACCAGTCATTCGAAATGACTTCTCCATGCATTTTATGCATTGGTAAAAGCACTATGATGAAAAGTGTGATATGTTTTCAGGTATCTCCTGTACTAATAGAGCCACATGCTCACCGGTTTGCCACATGATGTAGGCCTATGGACTGAACAAGAAACCACCAAAAATTTTAACCAGTCATCGTTCTCACAACACTGAGGACCAATCATTCAAAATGACTTCTCCATGCATTTTATGCATTGGTAAAAGCACTATGATGAAAAGTGTGATATGTTTTCAGGTATCTCCTATACTAATAGAGCCACATGCTCACCGGTTTGCCACATGATGTAGGCCTATGGACTGAACAAGAAACCACCAAAAATTTTAACCAGTCATCGTTCTCACAACACTGAGGACCAGTCATTCGAAATGACTTCTCCATGCATTTTATGCATTGGTAAAAGCACTATGATGAAAAGTGTGATATGTTTTCAGGTATCTCCTATACTAATAGAGCCACATGCTCACCGGTTTGCCACATGATGTAGGCCTATGGACTGAACAAGAAACCACCAAAAATTTTAACCAGTCATCGTTCTCACAACACTGAGGACCAGTCATTCGAAATGACTTCTCCATGCATTTTATGCATTGGTAAAAGCACTATGATGAAAAGTGTGATATGTTTTCAGGTATCTCCTATACTAATAGAGCCACATGCTCACCGGTTTGCCACATGATGTAGGCCTATGGACTGAACAAGAAACCACCAAAAATTTTAACCAGTCATCGTTCTCACAACACTGAGGACCAGTCATTCGAAATGACTTCTCCATGCATTTTATGCATTGGTAAAAGCACTATGATGAAAAGTGTGATATGTTTTCAGGTATCTCCTATACTAATAGAGCCACATGCTCACCGGTTTGCCACATGATGTAGGCCTATGAACTGAACAAGAAACCACCAAAAATTTTAACCAGTCATCGTTCTCACAACACTGAGGACCAGTCATCCGAAATGACTTCTCCATGCATTTTCTGCATTGGTAAAAGCACTATGATGAAAAGTGTGATATGTTTTCAGGTATCTCCTATACTAATAGAGCCACATGCTCACCGGTTTGCCACATGATGTAGGCCTATGGACTGAACAAGAAACCACCAAAAATTTTAACCAGTCATCGTTCTCACAACACTGAGGACCAGTCATTCGAAATGACTTCTCCATGCATTTTATGCATTGCTAAAAGCACTATGATGAAAAGTGTGATATGTTTTCAGGTATCTCCTATACTAATAGAGCCACATGCTCACCGGTTTGCCACATGATGTAGGCCTATGGACTGAACAAGAAACCACCAAAAATTTTAACCAGTCATCGTTCTCACAACACTGAGGACCAGTCATTCGAAATGACTTCTCCATGCATTTTATGCATTGGTAAAAGCACTATGATGAAAAGTGTGATATGTTTTCAGGTATCTCCTATACTAATAGAGCCACATGCTCACCGGTTTGCCACATGATGTAGGCCTATGGACTGAACAAGAAACCACCAAAAATTTTAACCAGTCATCGTTCTCACAACACTGAGGACCAATCATTCAAAATGACTTCTCCATGCATTTTATGCATTGGTAAAAGCACTATGATGAAAAGTGTGATATGTTTTCAGGTATCTCCTAAACTAATAGAGCCACATGCTCACCGGTTTGCCACATGATGTAGGCCTATGGACTGAACAAGAAACCACCAAAAATTTTAACCAGTCATCGTTCTCACAACACTGAGGACCAGTCATTCGAAATGACTTCTCCATGCATTTTATGCATTGGTAAAAGCACTATGATGAAAAGTGTGATATGTTTTCAGGTATCTCCTATACTAATAGAGCCACATGCTCACCGGTTTGCCACATGATGTAGGCCTATGGACTGAACAAGAAACCACCAAAAATTTTAACCAGTCATCGTTCTCACAACACTGAGGACCAGTCATTCGAAATGACTTCTCCATGCATTTTATGCATTGGTAAAAGCACTATGATGAAAAGTGTGATATGTTTTCAGGTATCTCCTATACTAATAGAGCCACATGCTCACCGGTTTGCCACATGATGTAGGCCTATGAACTGAACAAGAAACCACCAAAAATTTTAACCAGTCATCGTTCTCACAACACTGAGGACCAGTCATCCGAAATGACTTCTCCATGCATTTTATGCATTGGTAAAAGCACTATGATGAAAAGTGTGATATGTTTTCAGGTATCTCCTATACTAATAGAGCCACATGCTCACCGGTTTGCCACATGATGTAGGCCTATGGACTGAACAAGAAACCACCAAAAATTTTAACCAGTCATCGTTCTCACAACACTGAGGACCAGTCATTCGAAATGACTTCTCCATGCATTTTATGCATTGCTAAAAGCACTATGATGAAAAGTGTGATATGTTTTCAGGTATCTCCTATACTAATAGAGCCACATGCTCACCGGTTTGCCACATGATGTAGGCCTATGGACTGAACAAGAAACCACCAAAAATTTTAACCAGTCATCGTTCTCACAACACTGAGGACCAGTCATTCGAAATGACTTCTCCATGCATTTTATGCATTGGTAAAAGCACTATGATGAAAAGTGTGATATGTTTTCAGGTATCTCCTATACTAATAGAGCCACATGCTCACCGGTTTGCCACATGATGTAGGCCTATGGACTGAACAAGAAACCACCAAAAATTTTAACCAGTCATCGTTCTCACAACACTGAGGACCAGTCATTCGAAATGACTTCTCCATGCATTTTATGCATTGGTAAAAGCACTATGATGAAAAGTGTGATATGTTTTCAGGTATCTCCTATACTAATAGAGCCACATGCTCACCGGTTTGCCACATGATGTAGGCCTATGGACTGAACAAGAAACCACCAAAAATTTTAACCAGTCATCGTTCTCACAACACTGAGGACCAGTCATTCGAAATGACTTCTCCATGCATTTTATGCATTGGTAAAAGCACTATGATGAAAAGTGTGATATGTTTTCAGGTATCTCCTATACTAATAGAGCCACATGCTCACCGGTTTGCCACATGATGTAGGCCTATGGACTGAACAAGAAACCACCAAAAATTTTAACCAGTCATCGTTCTCACAACACTGAGGACCAGTCATTCGAAATGACTTCTCCATGCATTTTATGCATTGGTAAAAGCACTATGATGAAAAGTGTGATATGTTTTCAGGTATCTCCTGTACTAATAGAGCCACATGCTCACCGGTTTGCCACATGATGTAGGCCTATGGACTGAACAAGAAACCACCAAAAATTTTAACCAGTCATCGTTCTCACAACACTGAGGACCAATCATTCAAAATGACTTCTCCATGCATTTTATGCATTGGTAAAAGCACTATGATGAAAAGTGTGATATGTTTTCAGGTATCTCCTATACTAATAGAGCCACATGCTCACCGGTTTGCCACATGATGTAGGCCTATGGACTGAACAAGAAACCACCAAAAATTTTAACCAGTCATCGTTCTCACAACACTGAGGACCAGTCATTCGAAATGACTTCTCCATGCATTTTATGCATTGGTAAAAGCACTATGATGAAAAGTGTGATATGTTTTCAGGTATCTCCTATACTAATAGAGCCACATGCTCACCGGTTTGCCACATGATGTAGGCCTATGGACTGAACAAGAAACCACCAAAAATTTTAACCAGTCATCGTTCTCACAACACTGAGGACCAGTCATTCGAAATGACTTCTCCATGCATTTTATGCATTGGTAAAAGCACTATGATGAAAAGTGTGATATGTTTTCAGGTACCTCCTATACTAATAGAGCCACATGCTCACCGGTTTGCCACATGATGTAGGCCTATGGACTGAACAAGAAACCACCAAAAATTTTAACCAGTCATCGTTCTCACAACACTGAGGACCAGTCATTCGAAATGACTTCTCCATGCATTTTATGCATTGGTAAAAGCACTATGATGAAAAGTGTGATATGTTTTCAGGTATCTCCTATACTAATAGAGCCACATGCTCACCGGTTTGCCACATGATGTAGGCCTATGAACTGAACAAGAAACCACCAAAAATTTTAACCAGTCATCGTTCTCACAACACTGAGGACCAGTCATCCGAAATGACTTCTCCATGCATTTTATGCATTGGTAAAAGCACTATGATGAAAAGTGTGATATGTTTTCAGGTATCTCCTATACTAATAGAGCCACATGCTCACCGGTTTGCCACATGATGTAGGCCTATGGACTGAACAAGAAACCACCAAAAATTTTAACCAGTCATCGTTCTCACAACACTGAGGACCAGTCATTCGAAATGACTTCTCCATGCATTTTATGCATTGGTAAAAGCACTATGATGAAAAGTGTGATATGTTTTCAGGTATCTCCTATACTAATAGAGCCACATGCTCACCGGTTTGCCACATGATGTAGGCCTATGGACTGAACAAGAAACCACCAAAAATTTTAACCAGTCATCGTTCTCACAACACTGAGGACCAGTCATTCGAAATGACTTCTCCATGCATTTTATGCATTGGTAAAAGCACTATGATGAAAAGTGTGATATGTTTTCAGGTATCTCCTATACTAATAGAGCCACATGCTCACCGGTTTGCCACATGATGTAGGCCTATGGACTGAACAAGAAACCACCAAAAATTTTAACCAGTCATCGTTCTCACAACACTGAGGACTAGTCATTCGAAATGACTTCTCCATGCATTTTATGCATTGGTAAAAGCACTATGATGAAAAGTGTGATATGTTTTCATGTATCTCCTATACTAATAGAGCCACATGCTCACCGGTTTGCCACATGATGTAGGCCTATGGACTGAACAAGAAACCACCAAAAATTTTAACCAGTCATCGTTCTCACAACACTGAGGACCAGTCATTCGAAATGACTTCTCCATGCATTTTATGCATTGGTAAAAGCACTATGATGAAAAGTGTGATATGTTTTCAGGTATCTCCTATACTAATAGAGCCACATGCTCACCGGTTTGCCACATGATGTAGGCCTATGGACTGAACAAGAAACCACCAAAAATTTTAACCAGTCATCGTTCTCACAACACTGAGGACCAGTCATTCGAAATGACTTCTCCATGCATTTTATGCATTGGTAAAAGCACTATGATGAAAAGTGTGATATGTTTTCAGGTATCTCCTATACTAATAGAGCCACATGCTCACCGGTTTGCCACATGATGTAGGCCTATGGACTGAACAAGAAACCACCAAAAATTTTAACCAGTCATCGTTCTCACAACACTGAGGACCAGTCATTCGAAATGACTTCTCCATGCATTTTATGCATTGGTAAAAGCACCATGATGAAAAGTGTGATATGTTTTCAGGTATCTCCTATACTAATAGAGCCACATGCTCACCGGTTTGCCACATGATGTAGGCCTATGGACTGAACAAGAAACCACCAAAAATTTTAACCAGTCATCGTTCTCACAACACTGAGGACCAGTCATTCGAAATGACTTCTCCATGCATTTTATGCATTGGTAAAAGCACTATGATGAAAAGTGTGATATGTTTTCAGGTATCTCCTATACTAATAGAGCCACATGCTCACCGGTTTGCCACATGATGTAGGCCTATGGACTGAACAAGAAACCACCAAAAATTTTAACCAGTCATCGTTCTCACAACACTGAGGACCAGTCATTCGAAATGACTTCTCCATGCATTTTATGCATTGGTAAAAGCACTATGATGAAAAGTGTGATATGTTTTCAGGTATCTCCTATACTAATAGAGCCACATGCTCACCGGTTTGCCACATGATGTAGGCCTATGGACTGAACAAGAAACCACCAAAAATTTTAACCAGTCATCGTTCTCACAACACTGAGGACCAGTCATTCGAAATGACTTCTCCATGCATTTTATGCATTGGTAAAAGCACTATGATGAAAAGTGTGATATGTTTTCAGGTATCTCCTATACTAATAGAGCCACATGCTCACCGGTTTGCCACATGATGTAGGCCTATGGACTGAACAAGAAACCACCAAAAATTTTAACCAGTCATCGTTCTCACAACACTGAGGACCAGTCATTCGAAATGACTTCTCCATTCATTTTATGCATTGGTAAAAGCACTATGATGAAAAGTGTGATATGTTTTCAGGTATCTCCTATACTAATAGAGCCACATGCTCACCGGTTTGCCACATGATGTAGGCCTATGGACTGAACAAGAAACCACCAAAAATTTTAACCAGTCATCGTTCTCACAACACTGAGGACCAGTCATTCGAAATGACTTCTCCATGCATTTTATGCATTGGTAAAAGCACTATGATGAAAAGTGTGATATGTTTTCAGGTATCTCCTATACTAATAGAGCCACATGCTCACCGGTTTGCCACATGATGTAGGCCTATGGACTGAACAAGAAACCACCAAAAATTTTAACCAGTCATCGTTCTCACAACACTGAGGACCAGTCATTCGAAATGACTTCTCCATGCATTTTATGCATTGGTAAAAGCACTATGATGAAAAGTGTGATATGTTTTCAGGTATCTCCTATACTAATAGAGCCACATGCTCACCGGTTTGCCACATGATGTTAGGCCTATGGACTGAACAAGAAACCACCAAAAATTTTAACCAGTCATCGTTCTCACAACACTGAGGACCAGTCATTCGAAATGACTTCTCCATGCATTTTATGCATTGGTAAAAGCACTATGATGAAAAGTGTGATATGTTTTCAGGTATCTCCTATACTAATAGAGCCACATGCTCACCGGTTTGCCACATGATGTAGGCCTATGGACTGAACAAGAAACCACCAAAAATTTTAACCAGTCATCGTTCTCACAACACTGAGGACCAGTCATTCGAAATGACTTCTCCATGCATTTTATGCATTGGTAAAAGCACTATGATGAAAAGTGTGATATGTTTTCAGGTATCTCCTATACTAATAGAGCCACATGCTCACCGGTTTGCCACATGATGTAGGCCTATGGACTGAACAAGAAACCACCAAAAATTTTAACCAGTCATCGTTCTCACAACACTGAGGACCAGTCATTCGAAATGACTTCTCCATGCATTTTATGCATTGGTAAAAGCACTATGATGAAAAGTGTGATATGTTTTCAGGTATCTCCTATACTAATAGAGCCACATGCTCACCGGTTTGCCACATGATGTAGGCCTATGGACTGAACAAGAAACCACCAAAAATTTTAACCAGTCATCGTTCTCACAACACTGAGGACCAGTCATTCGAAATGACTTCTCCATGCATTTTATGCATTGGTAAAAGCACTATGATGAAAAGTGTGATATGTTTTCAGGTATCTCCTATACTAATAGAGCCACATGCTCACCGGTTTGCCACATGATGTAGGCCTATGGACTGAACAAGAAACCACCAAAAATTTTAACCAGTCATCGTTCTCACAACACTGAGGACCAGTCATTCGAAATGACTTCTCCATGCATTTTATGCATTGGTAAAAGCACTATGATGAAAAGTGTGATATGTTTTCAGGTATCTCCTATACTAATAGAGCCACATGCTCACCGGTTTGCCACATGATGTAGGCCTATGGACTGAACAAGAAACCACCAAAAATTTTAACCAGTCATCGTTCTCACAACACTGAGGACCAGTCATTCGAAATGACTTCTCCATGCATTTTATGCATTGGTAAAAGCACTATGATGAAAAGTGTGATATGTTTTCAGGTATCTCCTATACTAATAGAGCCACATGCTCACCGGTTTGCCACATGATGTAGGCCTATGGACTGAACAAGAAACCACCAAAAATTTTAACCAGTCATCGTTCTCACAACACTGAGGACCAGTCATTCGAAATGACTTCTCCATGCATTTTATGCATTGGTAAAAGCACTATGATGAAAAGTGTGATATGTTTTCAGGTATCTCCTATACTAATAGAGCCACATGCTCACCGGTTTGCCACATGATGTAGGCCTATGGACTGAACAAGAAACCACCAAAAATTTTAACCAGTCATCGTTCTCACAACACTGAGGACCAGTCATTCGAAATGACTTCTCCATGCATTTTATGCATTGGTAAAAGCACTATGATGAAAAGTGTGATATGTTTTCAGGTATCTCCTATACTAATAGAGCCACATGCTCACCGGTTTGCCACATGATGTAGGCCTATGGACTGAACAAGAAACCACCAAAAATTTAACCAGTCATCGTTCTCACAACACTGAGGACCAGTCATTCGAAATGACTTCTCCATGCATTTTATGCATTGGTAAAAGCACTATGATGAAAAGTGTGATATGTTTTCAGGTATCTCCTATACTAATAGAGCCACATGCTCACCGGTTTGCCACATGATGTAGGCCTATGGACTGAACAAGAAACCACCAAAAATTTTAACCAGTCATCGTTCTCACAACACTGAGGACCAGTCATTCGAAATGACTTCTCCATGCATTTTATGCATTGGTAAAAGCACTATGATGAAAAGTGTGATATGTTTTCAGGTATCTCCTATACTAATAGAGCCACATGCTCACCGGTTTGCCACATGATGTAGGCCTATGGACTGAACAAGAAACCACCAAAAATTTTAACCAGTCATCGTTCTCACAACACTGAGGACCAGTCATTCGAAATGACTTCTCCATGCATTTTATGCATTGGTAAAAGCACTATGATGAAAAGTGTGATATGTTTTCAGGTATCTCCTATACTAATAGAGCCACATGCTCACCGGTTTGCCACATGAGGTAGGCCTATGGACTGAACAAGAAACCACCAAAAATTTTAACCAGTCATCGTTCTCACAAACTGAGGACCAGTCATTCGAAATGACTTCTCCATGCATTTTATGCATTGGTAAAAGCACTATGATGAAAAGTGTGATATGTTTTCAGGTATCTCCTATACTAATAGAGCCACATGCTCACCGGTTTGCCACATGAGGTAGGCCTATGGACTGAACAAGAAACCACCAAAATTTTAACCAGTCATCGTTCTCACAAACTGAGGACCAGTCATTCGAAATGACTTCTCCATGCATTTTATGCATTGGTAAAAGCACTATGATGAAAAGTGTGATATGTTTTCAGGTATCTCCTATACTAATAGAGCCACATGCTCACCGGTTTGCCACATGATGTAGGCCTATGGACTGAACAAGAAACCACCAAAAATTTTAACCAGTCATCGTTCTCACAACACTGAGGACCAGTCATTCGAAATGACTTCTCCATGCATTTTATGCATTGGTAAAAGCACTATGATGAAAAGTGTGATATGTTTTCAGGTATCTCCTATACTAATAGAGCCACATGCTCACCGGTTTGCCACATGATGTAGGCCTATGGACTGAACAAGAAACCACCAAAAATTTTAACCAGTCATCGTTCTCACAACACTGAGGACCAGTCATTCGAAATGACTTCTCCATGCATTTTATGCATTGGTAAAAGCACTATGATGAAAAGTGTGATATGTTTTCAGGTATCTCCTATACTAATAGAGCCACATGCTCACCGGTTTGCCACATGAGGTAGGCCTATGGACTGAACAAGAAACCACCAAAAATTTTAACCAGTCATCGTTCTCACAAACTGAGGACCAGTCATTCGAAATGACTTCTCCATGCATTTTATGCATTGGTAAAAGCACTATGATGAAAAGTGTGATATGTTTTCAGGTATCTCCTATACTAATAGAGCCACATGCTCACCGGTTTGCCACATGAGGTAGGCCTATGGACTGAACAAGAAACCACCAAAAATTTTAACCAGTCATCGTTCTCACAACACTGAGGACCAGTCATTCGAAATGACTTCTCCATGCATTTTATGCATTGGTAAAAGCACTATGATGAAAAGTGTGATATCTTTTCAGGTATCTCCTATACTAATAGAGCCACATGCTCACCGGTTTGCCACATGATGTAGGCCTATGGACTGAACAAGAAACCACCAAAAATTTTAACCAGTCATCGTTCTCACAACACTGAGGACCAGTCATCGAAATGACTTCTCCATGCATTTTATGCATTGGTAAAAGCACTATGATGAAAAGTGTGATATGTTTTCAGGTATCTCCTATACTAATAGAGCCACATGCTCACCGGTTTGCCACATGATGTAGGCCTATGGACTGAACAAGAAACCACCAAAATTTTAACCAGTCATCGTTCTCACAACACTGAGGACCAGTCATTCGAAATGACTTCTCCATGCATTTTATGCATTGGTAAAAGCACTATGATGAAAAGTGTGATATGTTTTCAGGTATCTCCTATACTAATAGAGCCACATGCTCACCGGTTTGCCACATGATGTAGGCCTATGGACTGAACAAGAAACCACCAAAATTTTAACCAGTCATCGTTCTCACAACACTGAGGACCAGTCATTCGAAATGACTTCTCCATGCATTTTATGCATTGGTAAAAGCACTATGATGAAAAGTGTGATATGTTTTCAGGTATCTCCTATACTAATAGAGCCACATGCTCACCGTTTGCCACATGATGTAGGCCTATGGACTGAACAAGAAACCACCAAAAATTTTAACCAGTCATGGTTCTCACAACACTGAGGACCAGTCATTCGAAATGACTTCTCCATGCATTTTATGCATTGGTAAAAGCACTATGATGAAAAGTGTGATATGTTTTCAGGTATCTCCTATACTAATAGAGCCACATGCTCACCGGTTTGCCACATGAGGTAGGCCTATGGACTGAACAAGAAACCACCAAAAATTTTAACCAGTCATCGTTCTCACAACACTGAGGACCAGTCATTCGAAATGACTTCTCCATGCATTTTATGCATTGGTAAAAGCACTATGATGAAAAGTGTGATATGTTTTCAGGTATCTCCTATACTAATAGAGCCACATGCTCACCGGTTTGCCACATGATGTAGGCCTATGGACTGAACAAGAAACCACCAAAAATTTTAACCAGTCATCGTTCTCACAACACTGAGGACCAGTCATTCGAAATGACTTCTCCATGCATTTTATGCATTGGTAAAAGCACTATGATGAAAAGTGTGATATGTTTTCAGGTATCTCCTATACTAATAGAGCCACATGCTCACCGGTTTGCCACATGATGTAGGCCTATGGACTGAACAAGAAACCACCAAAAATTTTAACCAGTCATCGTTCTCACAACACTGAGGACCAGTCATTCGAAATGACTTCTCCATGCATTTTATGCATTGGTAAAAGCACTATGATGAAAAGTGTGATATGTTTTCAGGTATCTCCTATACTAATAGAGCCACATGCTCACCGGTTTGCCACATGATGTAGGCCTATGGACTGAACAAGAAACCACCAAAAATTTTAACCAGTCATCGTTCTCACAACACTGAGGACCAGTCATTCGAAATGACTTCTCCATGCATTTTATGCATTGGTAAAAGCACTATGATGAAAAGTGTGATATGTTTTCAGGTATCTCCTATACTAATAGAGCCACATGCTCACCGGTTTGCCACATGATGTAGGCCTATGGACTGAACAAGAAACCACCAAAAATTTTAACCAGTCATCGTTCTCACAACACTGAGGACCAGTCATTCGAAATGACTTCTCCATGCATTTTATGCATTGGTAAAAGCACTATGATGAAAAGTGTGATATGTTTTCAGGTATCTCCTATACTAATAGAGCCACATGCTCACCGGTTTGCCACATGATGTAGGCCTATGGACTGAACAAGAAACCACCAAAATTTTAACCAGTCATCGTTCTCACAACACTGAGGACCAGTCATTCGAAATGACTTCTCCATGCATTTTATGCATTGGTAAAAGCACTATGATGAAAAGTGTGATATGTTTTCAGGTATCTCCTATACTAATAGAGCCACATGCTCACCGGTTTGCCACATGATGTAGGCCTATGGACTGAACAAGAAACCACCAAAAATTTTAACCAGTCATCGTTCTCACAACACTGAGGACCAGTCATTCGAAATGACTTCTCCATGCATTTTATGCATTGGTAAAAGCACTATGATGAAAAGTGTGATATGTTTTCAGGTATCTCCTATACTAATAGAGCCACATGCTCACCGGTTTGCCACATGATGTAGGCCTATGGACTGAACAAGAAACCACCAAAAATTTTAACCAGTCATCGTTCTCACAACACTGAGGACCAGTCATTCGAAATGACTTCTCCATGCATTTTATGCATTGGTAAAAGCACTATGATGAAAAGTGTGATATGTTTTCAGGTATCTCCTATACTAATAGAGCCACATGCTCACCGGTTTGCCACATGATGTAGGCCTATGGACTGAACAAGAAACCACCAAAAATTTTAACCAGTCATCGTTCTCACAACACTGAGGACCAGTCATTCGAAATGACTTCTCCATGCATTTTATGCATTGGTAAAAGCACTATGATGAGAAAAGTGTGATATGTTTTCAGGTATCTCCTATACTAATAGAGCCACATGCTCACCGGTTTGCCACATGATGTAGGCCTATGGACTGAACAAGAAACCACCAAAAATTTTAACCAGTCATCGTTCTCACAACACTGAGGACCAGTCATTCGAAATGACTTCTCCATGCATTTGATGCATTGGTAAAAGCGACTATGATGAAAAGTGTGATATGTTTTCAGGTATCTCCTA